>NC_056730.1:548204480-548504480 GCF_019279795.1 Protopterus annectens | reverse complement strand
CACACTCCTCATCATCTCGATGGCAGATATCTCCAGCTCCAGAGACCTCGGCTCTGAAGAGACGAAGGAAATCATCGGCTCCGAGATGGATGTAGGGTCCGAGCTCACCCTAGCCGACGCACCAAGAGGGAGACTCAGAACCAAAGAGGTTTGGGTCCAAGTGTCCCTATCGAGGCCGACCAGAGAGCTTCGGCTCCTGGACACCACAGACAGCACCAAAGGTGTCTGAGCAGAACTCGACTCCAAGACAGCCTCGAGCAGAGCTGGACCCGAGGGTTCCACAACAAGTGGTACCAAACACTCTGGCTCCAAAAACCCAGCACGGCTAGGAGGAGGAACCACAATAGGGGGGTGGACTCAGGTGGCTCCGGAACAAACTGGGTCAGAGCCAACAACATTTTTGGCAAGGCAGATGACTTAAGGAGTCTAAGCACTACTCTCTCCACATCTTCCTCTGACAGGCTACTGGAGGATCTGGATGACAGTGGGGGCGATTTGGACCTCTGCAGAATTGGAGATCTTAAGGCTGGGGAGACTGGCAAGGGATCTCTGGACTTGCTCCGATGAAGTCACTCTGTAGTCAGCTCCGAGATGCTTGGGGCCGAAACTGAAGTGCCAATATCAACAACCTTGATCGGCTCCAAGGACAGTGAAGCCGAGGAGGTAGAAGTCTTATCTGGCTAAGTTAGTTTTGGAGGAGGTTCCGATACACCAGATGGTGCTGGAGAATGCCTCTTGGCTGCCTTAACCTTCTCTTTTTTGGAAGAATGTGATTTTGAGGAGGAAGAAGAACTGTCTAAATCTTCCTCGAAGGAAGGCTTCAGGAGACCTTTCAGAATTAACTTGTTCTTCCTCTCCTGGAGAACTCCGGAGCTGAAGGAATAACAGAACAAGGAAATTTCCTGCAGATGAATGGTTCCGAGACAATGAACACAATTACTATGGCCATCCGTAACCGATATTTTCTGGGAGCGCTTTACACATTTTTTGAAACCGAAAGGTTTGTGGTTTTTGGACTCTTTAGACATAATGACAAGCTAAGCAGGAACACACAAGCACAACGTGGACTAGGCCCTCTAATTTAAATGGGCCTAGGCCTTACCACACTCGCAGACACACACAACGAGAACTAGGTCCTCTAACTCAAATGGGCCTAGCCCTGGGAAAGAGAAAACAGGCAGAGAACTAGGTCCTCTAACTTAAACGGACCTAGGTAGAAAGATTAAGTTGTAGAAGAAGGTCAGAAACTATCAACCACTTCTCGCAAGCTAAATTTCGAAATATCTAAAAGTCTAACTTTCTCAATTAGAAATCTACAGCTCAAAAGGCTAAGTCATAGAAAAAAAGCGTAAAAAACTATCAAACGACCCTGCACACAAGCTAAATATCTAACTCTCTTATAAACAGGAGACACCGCACACAATATATAGCAAAAATAAGCGCAAACGCGCAACGTTAATTAGAAAACTAGCACACATGATACCAGACCAAGAACAACAAGGATCAACGGCCAACCAGTTCTCAACAACTAACTAATTTAAAGTCAAAAACACTCTAACAGGTCTGAAAAACTACTTCCAACACTACTAAACTCTATCTAGAACAAGATAAATGCTATAGGTAAACAGTAATGTAATAATAATAGAAAAGTTTTAAACTTAGCCACGGCCAAGCAAGAAGCACATCTGAACTCGTAGATGTGGCAAACGAGATCTGGGGATTGTACTGGTGCACTATGGGACACCTACCTAGCCATGAGCCAGCTAAGAGACTTTGAGCTTGTAATAGGCTGAGTCGGAGCCGAGGATTGGCTCTGAACCCATATGTAAGAAGGAAGGTGAGATAGGACTACAGAACATCCATAGTTCAAATAAAGGAATAAATTCTGTACATTGCCCTTCTCGTGGAAACTCAGCTGAAAATTGGATTACAGAAGGCTTCTGCCAGAGGAACAACGCAAATTAATAAATTAATCTGATAAAATAGGAAAATGAACTTTTTAGATGAAGTTAAAGTCTTCTTCATTGTGGGCAAAATGTCGGTGCTTCCACCAAGTTATTCCAAAAGAGCAACTGTAAATGAATTATAACTCATGAATTAATTTTCTGCATTTAAAGGAAAGGCTGTAAACACTCCCTTAGAGTTAGCCTCTGGAAAACACAACAAGCTTCATGGAAGATAAATCAGAATGTAATTCTACATATAAAGTTTCTCTGAGAAAAGCTGACATAATTTCCTTTAAAATCCAAAGGCAAAACAGCCCAGTTCCCTGGAAGAAACCCAGGACATCAGTGATAGACAAACTGGCTGGCTGGTTCCCACTTCATAAATAAAGCAGCAAGCCCAAGGTAAGCAGTAATAGAAAGCAGAAACAACACGTGTCTCCATTTAATTCAAAAACATATGTCAAAAAATAGAGATCTCAACAATATGTGTTTACCCAAAGTTCAGGAATCTCCCTCTGAAAGGCAGCATTATACGCATCTGTAAACAAGTAAGCAAATCAGTCCAGTTTGCAGTGCTTTATACTGTGATATTATGAAAAGGAAACAGGACAAGAAATAACACAAATAATACTAAAACAAGAGTTGCGAGTGTACAGTGAAAAGATCACTTTACCAATGGTTGACTTATCTGGAGTGGCATAACAAACAGGGAAAATGATGCATAAATAGAAGTTATGTTCTTACCATAACGTTCCATGTTAGTTGTCTTCTTCTCGCCTTCTTCTTGCTGGATGGGTTCGGAGCCGACCTGCTCGACCGCCACTCTAAAAGCTCGAGAGTTGGTTCCACCGGCTCGAGGCTCCCCTTATATCCCACAATGCTAGGCGAGAGTCACCTCAGATCTCGTTTGTAAGCTAACCCAGCTTATACCAAAAAACAGTATAACAGTGAAACAGAATCCACCTCTAACAGCAGGAAGAAAAGGGGTGACCTATATCCTGAAACAAGAAATATGCATAATAGCATATGACTAAGAAAGAGGTGGTAGAAAGAGGTCACGATCACAACTCCTCTAGGTCTGTCCAGGCCAGGGGAAGGAGGGTGGGGCCTTAAGAATAAGGCGAGAAGAAGACAACTAACATGGAGCGTTATGGTAAGAACATAACTTCTATATGTTAAGTTGTCTATCTATTCATTCTTGCTGGATGGGACCGTCCCTAGCACCTTGTCCCGGGTGGCCTAACGGAACAGACTCCTGAGAACAGTGGAACCAAAATTAGCTCTATGCCTAGAAGCTAAATCCAACTTATAATGGGAAATAAAGTGTGAGGAGTAGCCCAAGTAGCTGCTGCACAAATGGTGTCAATAGGCAGTCTGTCTTGGAAAGCTAGAGAAGTAGCCAAAGCTCTGGTGGAATGGGCTTTAGGTTTATTAGGCAGTTCTTGGTGTCTAATTTCATAAACAAGGGTAATCAGAGATGTTAGCCATCTGGATAAAGATACCTTTGAAACTGGAAGTCCCTTTCTGCTTTCCGCATAGGAGACAAACAGCTGATCAGATTTTCTGAATAGTTTCGTCCTGTCCAAGTAGTACCTTAATTGACGATGAACATCCAGGTAGTGTAATTTCTGTTCAGACCTATTTGAATACTCCGGGAAAAAACAGGAGGTCAATGCATTGGTTTAGATTTGATGTTGAAACCACCTTAGGCAAAAGGACGGGTTAGTTCAGAAGGAAACTCTGTCCTTATGGAACACAAGGTAAGGAGAACGACAACAGAGTGCTTGAAGTTCTGAAATTCTTCTAGCTGATGTGATAGCCACCAGAAAAAGAGTTTTCCATGATAATAGCTTTAAGGAACATGAAGCTGCAGGTTCGAAGGGAAAGAATCAAAGAAGCAAGAACTAAATTTAGGTCCCAAGGAGAAGGAGGATTTCTGACAGGAGGTCTGAGAAGAAAAACTCCTTTCAAAAAGGCTTTGCAGAGTTTGTGGGACATTAGGGCAGATTCAGAAATACCCACATGGAAATTAGAAATAGCCGCCAATTGAACCTTAAGAGTAGATGGAGATGAACCTGCATGGAAGAGTTCAGCAAGAAAATCAAGGACTAGTTGGATGGAAGCGGTGAAAGGATCTATGTCCTTTCCTTGTGCCCAATATGAGAAGCGTTTCCACTTACTCAAATAAATCTTCGAGTGGAAGATTTATGGGAAGCTATCAAAATATCTCGAACAGAGTGAGATAATTGAGGAAGCCTGGCTACTGTTGCAAGTGGAGGAACCAAGCAGTGAGGTTCAGAGAGGGAGGGGCGATGAAGCTGACCCGACTGATGGATCAAAGATCTGGAACTAGGTCCAGGTTCCACGGTCGCTCAAAAGAAATCGATGTAGAAAGGGGAACCACACTTGTCGAGGCCAGTAAGGCGCAATGAGGATCAATGAGGCCTTCTGAGCGATAGCTTTCTGTATTACTTGAGACATCAGAGGAAAGGAGGAAATGCATACAGAAGTCCCGGGCCAAACTTGGACTAGTGCGTCCCTGCTGGGTTGTCCTCGTAAAGGCAATAGAGTGAAGTATTCTCTGCACTTGCTGTTTTGGGCAGTAGCAAAAAGATCGCAGCAAGGCTGACCCCACTTGAGAAATATCTCTCTCACTACAGAGTCTTTCAGAGACCACTCGTGAGGCATAAGAATAGCTCTGCTCAACTTGTCCGCAATGTGATTGGACGTCCCGGGGATGTGCGTTGCTATCAGAAAACGCTGAGAAGAAATCGCCCATTGCCACAGTCTGAGTGCTTCTCGACACAGGGGTATGATCTGGTTCCGCCTTGTTTGTTGATGTACCACACTACAGACATATTGTCCGTCTGGATTGCAATCGTTCCCAAGGGAAGAGAGTCTTGAAGGGCTTGCAACGCTAAAAGCACTGCTCTCATCTCCAGAACATTTATGTGCAAGTGGCATTCGCTTGGTTGCCATGTGCCCTGGACTGTCCTGCCCTGATAATGCCCCCACCCGATCAGGGAGGCATCCGTTGTCAGAGTAGCAACCGGAGGAGGTGGAACAAATGGTCTCCCCAACAGGAGCTGGGGGGAAGACATCCACCACATGAGATGCTTTTGCACGCTTGCGTGATCATAATGGTGTGAGACATTGGAAGTTCCTGGTATGACCATTGAGAAAAGAGCATCCACTGAAGGATCCGCATGTGGTATCTGGCCAATGGGAGGAGAGGTATGGCCGCTGCCATAATTCCCAACACCTTTAGAACTAACCTGGCTTTGGCTCTGTTGTTGTTGAGAAGTAGTGACACCAATTTTTGAATGTCTGATATCCTTTGGTTCGTTAGTGTTGCAGACATGTTTACAGTATCTAAATTTAGCCTATGTAGGTAATAGTGCGACAAGGCGACAAAACAGACTTTTCGCAATTTATTGAGATACCCAATTTTTGACAGGCGAAAAGTGTAATCTCTGGCCATCAGAAGGAGATGCTTGGTGGGAGCTGTGAGGAGCCAGTCGTCCAAATATGGAAACACCTGGAATCCTTGTCGTCTCAGGTGAGAAGCTACCACTGCCATGCATTTGGTAAACACCGGGGGCAGTGGTGAGACCAAAGGGCAGGGCCCTGAATTGAAAATGACTGGTTCCCAGCCTGAAGCGGAGGAATCTTCTGGGCGTCTGTTCATTTTATGTGATAGTACGCTGCCCTGAAGGTCTATAGAGCACATCCAGTTTCCTTTTCCCAATAGGGGAAGAATGGATTGCAGCGTGACCATCCAAATCTTGTTTTCTTGACCGATCTGTTCAAAATACTGAGATCCAAAATTGGTCTCCAGTCCCTGTTTTCTTTGGAACTAAAAGAACCTTGAGTAGATTCCGGATCCTTGTTGGTCTGCTGACACTGGCTGAATAGCTCTTTTGCAAGCAGTTTTGAAATTTCCAAAGCTGCTATATCCCTTTGAGCGGTGGAACATCTGGAAGGGATTTTTTGACTGATTTGGAAAAGCGAAGAAAGGGGATAGAATAACCTTCGAAATGATGGACTGTACCCATTTGTCTTGTGTCAAGGATAGCCAGGCTTCTGGGTACAATGACAATCTTCCCCGACTGCCTCGAAGATGGGCAGTCGGGCAACACCAGGGATGCTGAAAGGGCTTATCGGAGGAAGTTTCTCGATTGCCCTGGTTCTGTGGACCCACCTCTGCCTCTAGGGCGGCGTCTACCATTGTTGTTCCCCTCTGCCTCTGGCGGGAACCGACTCTGTCGTCAGGCGAAGTCCCTTGAGATTGTTTACGGAACCACATCTTTCCACCCTTCTGGCCTTTGGGGTAAGGCCTAGAAGGAGTCGAAAAATGGACTCCGACGGCAGAAAGGGTCTTGCCATCAGTCTCGCACCTAGTCAGGGTTTCTTTCACTTGAGGACCAAAAGAGATGATCCATCAAAGGGAGTTCGTGAAAGACGTCTTGAAAGGTTCCGCAAAGTTGCATAGCCGCATCCAGGCGTGCCTACGTAAGGCTACCCCTGTCCCTGCGGCTCTGCTCGCTCCATCGGCCGCATAAGAGAGGAGGCGCATGGAGGAGTTGGAAATGGAATTAAGGATAACCAGCTGCGTGTTCATTTTCTTGAAACCCGCAGCAGTAGGGTCCTTCAACATTTCACTCGCTTCCTTGACCAAGTCCCTTTGAAGGCGAGTGAAATGGCACAGGTAATTCAGCGAACGCATGGTAAATGTCGCTGAGGAGAACATCCGCTTCCCGTACCTGTCCATGGACCTAGATTCCTTGTTAGGTGGATGGACAGGCACTGAAGGATCAGCCAATTCCTTCTTAGTGGCGGCAGCTACCACCATAGCATCCACAGAAACTCCTTTCGATAAAAATTGCTTGTCTGATGGAGCTGTGATGAATTTGGAGGGTCTCCTGGGAGTGGGGTCCACTGAATCAGGAGCCGTCTATGCCTTCTTAGCTACCACCTGCATGAGGGGGTCGAAGGGGGACACCCAGGAGGTGGAAGGGCGAGAGCCAAGCGCCTCAAGATACACAGATTAGTCCTCCCAAGGGTTGAGGGCTGGCCAATTTCCCCACTGTTTAAGGATCTCCAGAATGTCTGCAAAGAGACATCTTCAGAAGGGGAACGGGGAACCCTCAGAATCATCCAGATCTGTGTCCGATGTGATAGACTCAGGTGAGTCAATGTGTTTCCTCTTGCACTTCCTCTTCCGAGGGGGCTCTTCTGCCAAATCAGGAGAGGCCTCGGAAGAGGATGAAATCCCCAAAGGGGCTCCTGAGGAGCTGGCTCTCTGCGGTCCGGGATGAGGGAGTGAGTCGACTTACCCTGAGGCAGCATAGAAGGAGGGGCTGACGGAGCCGACTGTGGAGTAGAGCCAGGCTCTAACACACTCCGCATGACCTCGAAGCACCCCTGTCAGGCAGAGCCAGAGGTCCCCGCTCCGAGGAGCTAAGGACCCCCTCGGCACCGACAGTGATGGCTCGAAGCGATGTCGGAGCCGAACTCACCAGCGCCGGCACCGAGAGGAGAGGGGTCGGACAAGGGTCCGATGCCACTCACCCCTCAGAGCCGACGAGGGAAGTCCGCGCCGAGATTCCTCCATGGAAGAAAACGGAGCCGACGGCACCGAAGACAATTGTCTCGGCCCGGTGACCACAGTCTCGGTTCCGACGACCGCTCCGAACTCAAAAGAGTCGAAGGAGGAAAAAGTTGATGGACGGGGCAGGCACCGACTGATGAGTCGGGCTCTGAAGCATCTGGGCTAGTGCCTCGGACTTAAGTAGTCGACTCACCACCCTCTGAAGGTCATGATCGAAAGCCTCGATGACCTAGAGGAATGAGACCTTTGGCTCCGTTCAGACAGCAGGGGAGATCCTAGAGCCGAATGAACGGAACCAAGAGAAGGTGACCTAGACCTCTTTCTGGTTGTCGGCTCAAGATCTTGTCGGAGCCGACATCGGTACTCGATAACCTCGGCCCGCCGGAGCCGAGGAGCCACAGAAACTGTGGACTGAGTCTTATCGGCTCCAGCCGAGCCGATAAAGGCAAAGGTTGAACAACCTGAGGTCTCGGCTCAGAAGCCGGAGTCAAGACCTCGATGCTAGAGGGCTTCCCTGTTGAGACAGACAGGGAATCCTCAGGCTTCAACAAGCCTCTCAGAATTAGCTTGTTTTTTCTTTCCTGCAGGACCCTGGGGCTGAAGCCATGGCAAACAGCACAGGAGTCCTGCAGGTGCAAAGGCCCCAGACAATAGACACAAGAAGTGTGAGCGTCTGTCAGAGACATTTTCTGACAGCACGCATCACACTTCTTGAATCCGGAGACCTTTGCTTCTTTTGACATAGCCTAACTGGTGAACACAAACACACTCTCAAACACACCAGTTATACCCTGTCAGAATAACAATTTTAGTAAAGATACTAAAAAATAAAGTACAACAAACAGTAGCAAATTATAGTAAACTACACAAACACTCCCTTAGGGAAGAAGGCCTAAGGCCCAAGGGAAGAACCAAAGGTTCTTTTAAACAAGAAACGGAAATATTAGGGTCGGGATAAAGTTCTATGAACTATACTAATTTAAGAAGAATTAAACTGAAAAAGGGGGAAAAAGAGTAACTTTTAATAGAAAAAGCTAAAACTCACCAGGAACCGGTAGAAGCAACCAACCTCGAAGCTGTAGCGGCAAACAAGATCTGAGGTAACTCTCGCCTAGCATTGTGGGATATAAGGGGAGCCTCGAGCCGGTGGAACCAACTCTCGAAGCTTTTAGAGTGGTTTAGTCGGAGCCGAGGTCGGCTCCGAACCCATCCAGCAAGAATGAAGGCGAGATAGACAACTTAACATCACATTGTTTTGGAGAGATGTCTTTCCACAATAAAACAAAGAAGCTCTTCTCCTTGGGCAATGACTATGCTGCTGGCATCTAAAGGTAGCAGGCCTGTGACTCCATTACAGTAGGTTCACACATTAGATTTCTTGATACGACACTAGACAGTACCTGATCCCCTCCAGACAGCACACACCTATGGGCAATTTAGAAGATTTCTAATTCATCTATGCAACATACTTGGGATGCAGGAGGAAGCTGGTGTACCTGTCAAAAATCCATGTAGTCTCCATGTAGAAGGCAGACTGACACTAATGTGAATGGGATAGTGTCACCTGGTAAAGGCATCAGTTGAAGCACACTATAAACAAACTGGGCTTAAACAACTGAATAAATATGTCAACTCTGGATAAGACTGGATAAGACTATGGATATACTTTTTTAAACAGGTCAAATCAGACAATGTTTTACATCATTTATATGAGGCAATCCAAAGCTGTGCATAGGCTTAGCACTGGAATTAGTTTTGTTACTATATCAAAGATGTTTTGTTGACTTTATGGAACTTATGAATGGTCTCTGAGTAAAAAATGTACAAGTTATTAAAATTTCATTTAAGTTTATTTCTCAGAAGCAGATTACAACTTTGAAACTATTTTTGGCAAAACAACTGTTCAACAATATACAAAGGAACAAAATTAAAAAGGAGCATTAGAATATATAATGAAATGGTTACTGACATCAATGAAATAATTATTCAGCTTCACACTGCACATCATTTTGTACATCCTATAATTTTTAATAAACCATTGTTATTATTACACTTTCAACAGGAAAAATGATGAGAGAAATTCACTGCAAAACATACTGTGTTCAGAAACAATATGTAACTTTTCCCTGAGGTGTCTGTGGCTTTTCAAAGCATTCCCCACCTTTTGTTTTTCTTGTTAAACTCACAGCATTTGAGAGCATCTAACAATTTCTTGAGTATGACAACACATTTTAAAACAACAACACAAATGAAGAGTTACATAACATGACTGTACAAATCTTGAATTATGAAACATTCTGGGAAGGGAGATATAATTTTATGCCTTTTTTTTGCCCCAAGAGATCTAACCTGAGAATACCCCAGCACTATGAAACTGCTCCCTACACCAATCTAAGCTGGCAAACCATATCAGATTCATTCAGATACGCTAGGCAAAGGTGTTCATGTGAAAACTTTCAAAACTTCTTCCTTAAGACTGATATATGTATCCTGTCTAACTCTATGTCATTATACTGTACCGGTCCTTGCTAATATGTTATTAATGTTACATTTGTAGTACTCAGAAATAGTAATGGCAGACTTGTATGTAAATACTATGTTTTTGGAAAAATATGACTAGCTCTAAGTGTAATCCTAACTTATTAAAACGATTGGCCCTAACAAATGTAAAATAAAATAAATAAATAAATAAATAAATTTTTCAAAGAAATGTAAATACCTCAACCAGACACAATAACATACTTAGTAGTTAGAAGTTAGAGTGTACAAAAAGATGCTCCTACATACCCATAATATATGCACTTTTTCAAAAATTAGTCATACTCTCAATTTTTGTAAACAAATATATTACACATTAACAATGCTACACCTTACTATTGTCAGTTAATAAATTTCACTGACTTCTCTCAACAAGGTTTGTGTGTGTTTGTGGTGGCTTTGTGACATTTAAGCAGCACCATTGGTTCACAAGTTAAGAAAACAGTCTACAAGTATGGTGAACATCTCAATTTTCTTCATTTTAAGAAAATGTTTGTTACATTTCTATCCTTGCTTTGACTTCAGTATTTTCAACCACTTAGCATGAGCCTGAAATATGTTGTTTTAATGTACACTTACAGTCTTTTAATGTACTTCCTACCATTCTAAAAGGACACACTGTAACCTGAAGGTAAGAGAAACATGTTTGTCTAGTACACATAAGCCATATTCCTATTACAAAAACTTTTCATATGCAATAAAGTGAATTTACCTCTGTGTACCACTTTATGGCCTCAGTATTCAGTAAGCAGTCAAATGTCACAGTACTTGATGTTTATTATATTTCTTGTGAAAAAAAGTTAGCAACACAAGGGTGTAAATGGCACTGAAATTGAGTTATTTCTAATTTGAAATGTTTTAGTACATTTCTAGATGGGTTTGTGTTGAAAGTGAACAGCAACCATTATGAACTGTTGCAAAAAAACAAAACGTGCAGCTGTACCAACATGTTTAAATCCTGCTTGCTGTCTCCAAAGTGATTCACCATGACATTGCAAACCCTGTGGTCCATTTCCTCCTCCTGGCAGCCCAATCTGCCCTAAAACATGAAATGAATTTGGGAAAAGATGTTTTAGCCCTTAAACTTCACTTCCAGGGTACTGTAATTAAATAATGCAGTAATTTAGATTGCAAATAACTACACATTTTACAGTAGTAGGGTTTAAGGCATAGCATTCTACTATGAACAAACTGAAAAAAGATCTACTTCACTAGTGCTATCCTTTCCCCAAATCCCAGAGGAACAGCCGTATATATGAAGTTCATATTTAACCGCAACTGGTTAATGATTAAGCATTCACTCCTAGGTATAAAAAATGGTACATGAGAACTCATCATGGCAAAAGGACTTCAACAGAGGATGTTGAAGCAGATCCAAATAAAATAGCACCTATCCTTCCAGATATTTTTATTTTATTTTATTTATTTAACATTTGTTGACCGGGAATGTCTGACTAGGTTCCACAGATCCTGTTTTCAGCAGAGGCCCGGGGAGAAATGCTCCAGAAGCATGTCTTTAGATATCAATCACCGAGTGCAAGATTTTCAGCACTCCTCAATCTGGCTCCACCCTGTCACTGTTCTCCAGTTCATTATGGTACTATGTTCATGCCCTTCCTTTTTCCCCCTACTACACGCATTCTAGCTACAGTGTCCCAAGGCTGACACAAAAAGGTCCACCTCTCATCCTATGGGAGAATGAGTAACATACTGAAAAAACAACCAACCAAACTGAAGTATAGGAAGGAGAGAGCTGTAGGGCAGGAATATCAGAAATATATATATCTGCTGTAAAACCACTAAGGAAGGTCTAAAACTACAGTAAACACCTCATCCAGCTTTGTTACGTCACATTAAGGCTGCTCTTGCAGCAGATTTCCAACAAAAAGTATATTCCCAAGCAGATGTTATAACAAACTTGGAAAATATATAGAGACAGCATGAGTGGGAAGCTCAATCTGATGTCATGTTGTACTCTTCTACGAAAAGATGCCCTTGCCTCTAGCAATCATGTCTACCTCATAATGTTCTGTGAAAGTATATATTAAAGCCCATCTAAAAATATTATAGAGGAAAGTAGAAGCAAGCACAGCTCTGGTTTAGTGCACCATGACACCTTCACTATTAAAAAAAAATTCATAGTGCATTACTTTAATGATTTTGTGAACTCTCTGCCTTAACATTTTAATTCCCTCTGGCACTTGCAGAGACAAAATGTTGGGCTTCTTTTCAAACCCTGGTACTCAAGACAGGGTACAGAGAAAAGTACAAGCTCTTTGCACACTACAGCTGGCATGCTGCTGTTTTGGATCATGGTTCACAGACACAAATTAATATCTATGACAAAGAAGTAAAACTCACAGAGGTACTTTTTGAAATCTGCACAAGAAAGCATAGTACACAATGGTGTACAAACTGCACATCTGCCTGGTCCCATCCTAACCTTCCACCTCAGTGGCTAAACTGCTGCACTGCACAGCACAATACTGTACAGCTTATTGCTTCTATAAAGAAACACTTCTCTGCATATCAGTCCAATGCTGCAGTGTTCTCTGCAATCCTGCATGACTGATTAATAAAGAAATAATACTCATTACACGAGATAAAACCTGGGGTCATTACCATACTGTGGTATTAAGGTGATCTGGTACAGTGCAAACTCTCACTGGCAAAAGCTTACTAACAAGCAATGTATAGGGGCCAGGCAAGCTTAACTGAGGTAGTAAGCTTGCCTACATTAAAGGGGACTTCATAGCATGTACTGATTTTCCTGCAGAGCAAATGAGGAGAAGGGTGCTTTTACTTTTGTTTCAGCACTAATATGCTGCTCAGCCCCATTGTGTTCAACACATTCTGAATCATTCATGGCTTTGGAATGCAACTAAACTGTCTACCTGCCCTGTTCCACAACATACCAGTGACTATGAAGCAGTCCCAAAGTATGTTAGCCACATTCAAATAAAAGTGAAGTTATTTAGCACAACAAGAAGGTGAAGCAACTTTCATCTGTTTCCTAGGGTTCGATAAAGTACTGAAATGAAAACTGAAGACTGATACTATTTTGGGGAAAAATATGACTAGTTCTAATCCTAACTTATTAAAACAATGACTTTTGACAAAGCACAGACTACAATTACATTGTTTTGAGATTCCTACTGCCAGAAAAAGGGTCTTCCATAAAAGCAGCCTGTTGATTTAGAGAGATAAATTTCAGTCATAAAATTTGCATTCCAACAAGATAAAGTACCTCTAAAAGAAGGCTTCATCTGAGTTATACCCTTGAATAAAAGTTAATAGCCTCTTCTCAGGTAACGGGAAAATCATTCCAACCCATGTGGAGGCCAGAGATAGCAGCCATGTGGACTATTATGGAAGTACCATAGGCTAGCTTGAAGTAAAATGCATGTTAAGTGACTCAAAAATGCACTGAAGTAAAACCGAAAATGCCAAATGAGAATTCCTTCCAGTTAGCCAGGTAGTTTTTCCAGCTTGAAGCAGAATATGTTGAAAGCAAAGCAAAAAAATCCTTTCTATTTAGCTAGATACTTTTTCCAACTCCAAACAGTATTCAACACTAAAAAATATAACAGGAATTGGTCAATATACTAACAACAAAACTAAGACTCTTTGTACCAAAGGCAAGCGTCCAGTCTGGTGGACCCCAGCCATAAACAAGCTCTACAACAAAAGGAGGAAGCTACTACAAGATAGAGCAAAATCCTTGAAAGGTAAGACACCTTTGATCATTATCAGTAAAAAACTAAGAGCTCTCATAAAATCATCCAAGGCAAATTTTGAGAGAAAAATCGCCAAGGACTCAAAAGACAATCATAAGGCCTTCTTTAGCTATGTTAGAAACCTAGGAGGAAACTCCCAGATAAGCTCAGAATTAGTTCAAGATGATGTGAAGATTACTGAACCTACACACATTGCCAACATACTGGCTGACAGGTTCAGTGCAAACTCCCCCAAAAGGAGAGATATCTATACCAGAGGATTGTAGCCCCCAACATCTAAAACACAGCATCCATGGGACCGATGGTGTCCCGGCTGTGTGCGAACTCAATGAGGAATTAAACCCACAGTTAGGACAGCTGTTTAATCTTAGCCTTACCTCAGGATATGTACCCAAGGAGTGGCTGGCAGCGACTGTGGTCCCACTTCACAAGGGTGGTGCCTCCACCGACCCTGGAAATTACCGCCCCATTAGCTTGACAAGCCTCATCTGCAAAGCCATGGAGAGGATCATAATGGAACTCATAGACATAGGAACTTGCAGACTTTGGATCCAACCCAGTTTGGCTTTGTCAAAGGCAGATCATGCCTCTTAAACTTGGTTGACTTTTGAGACAGTCACCAAGGCCATTGATGGGAAAGGCAGTCCCATACAGCCTACCTCGACCTGGCAAAGGCCTTCACACAATACCCCACTCAGGTATCATCAAAAACTTATCAGCTTGAATGTAAACCCATACATCACAAGATGGGTTGCAAACTGGCTAAGTGACAGAACCCACAGGGTCAGAGTTGCTGGAGCCATGTCAGACTCAAAGCCTGTCACAAGTGGTGTCCCACAGGGCTCAGTCCTGGGTCCACTCTTGTTCAGCATCTACTTTTCTGAAGTACAAGCAAACACAGGAGGTTATGGCTGACAAAGTTTGCAGATGACTGCAAACTGGGCCATAGTCGAAAACAACACAGATATCCTTCAGAAGGGCCTCACAGAAACGGATAACTGGTGCCAGAGCCATGGCCTAAAGTTAAACGCCAAGAAATGCATAGTCATACCCTTCGGAAAAACAAGGTTACCCCTAGCTACCATATAGGTGGCAATCCACTGAGCACAGAAGAAGTCATCAGGGATCTGGGGACCCAGGTTGACAGTAGCCTTTCGTTTGACACTCATGTTGCTAAAGTAGTTAGGAAAACCTTCTATATTGCCCACCTGATCATGAAGGGATTCACATCTAGATCAAGGGAGGTCATCGACTCATCACTCATTAGACCTATGATTGAGTACAATGCCCCGTTCAGAATGTATCTGACCCGACACCTGCTGCAGCTGGAAAGGCCCCAAAAGTTCCTCACCAAAAGGATAAAGGGTCTCAAAAATATGTCTTATGCTGCCTGACTGAAAGAACTCCAGCTCTATTCAGTTTCATACCGCTTGCTCAGAGGTGACCTGTGCCTGACATATAAGGCCATGTCAAACCCAGATCTGATGAACATGCTTCACCTCAAAAAATCTAGATCCCTCAGAACCACAAGGGCGGGAGACTTAAACCTTGACACGGTTATTAATAGAACGTGCTGGAGGGACAGATTCATCATCCAGAGACTCCCTATGCTGTGGAATAAAATCCCGTACATGTGAGGCAGAGCACCTCGCTGGCCTTGTTCAAGAGGAATCTTGACCAATGGATGGGAGATCGCAGATATACCCCAGGGATTACTTCAGTGTCACTGCTTGACAGAGGCACAGCAAAACAATAGGCATAGTTTTATTCAAACTAAAGGGGTGGCGAAAGCCACACAACTATGGGCTAGGCTTATAAATGCCCTTGGGCAGATAGCCTAGTATGAACCTATGAACCTATGAACATCAAAAAGTACCAGGAGTATAAACAGACATTTGTAATGCAATGATAAACTACTACGCCCTCCCAACATACACATTCACACACAATTTGATGGTGTACAAAGTACTCCAGGTGTCTCATACCTTCCTAACTACAGATTAGTACTTCCAATGCATGTAAATTTCTAAGGTCAGGAAAAATCAGCACCTCAGCATTTCATTTCACTACAACACCTTTACTAGCATACACCATTCCCCATACCGATTTCCCAACCTGTCTTTCGTGAAAATGTGACTGCCATCCCTGGTGATCTAGTGGTTAGGATTCGGTGCTCTCATCACCACCACTGTGCAAATTCAACTTCTGGTCGGGGAAGCTTCAATGCATTTTTTACCTTGGAAGTTAGTGCAGAAAATTAAATCTAAGACCTGCTAATGAGCTACTTCCTGTATTCTGGGGTTTGAATCCATCAATATTGGTTTACCTACTGTGTGACTCTGAGCAACTCCCTTAACCAGACTGTGTTCTAGGATAACTGGGAGCATTGGACAGGCTCCTTAATGGTTGGTCTTCTTGTTTACCTGCCTATTAATTACTGATGATCTAGAAAGGGAAACAGCTCGCCCATGATCTATGATTAGTCCTTACGCACTCATTTTTAGTTTTCCCATCTTGCTACTGTTCTACAGTTTGTCCAAATTTGGACACTGGTAGCTGAACTACAATCATTCAGATTTTTGCTATATGTTAAGTGACTATGATTTCCTGATGGATGGCTTGCTAACTACCTATAAGACGCCATTGTCTATACACAGATGATGAATAAGTCATAAAAAACACGAGGAAGATGAAAGTTCACACGTTTGATAGTAGCCTTTCAAGTAACAGATGCAATGGGCAAATATAGTGTTTTTCTAGGTGCCAATTTGCAATAGAATCGGACAGGAGAACTAATAAGATCTTGTTGATAAAGGAACTACTAAAATCACATCAGTACTGCGTTTGCTGGCAGGAACTCTCTTCATTATCCGAAATAGTATCCTTGTACAGCACTGATATTCAGGATATCACCGCAGATGGTGCCTCATGGCTAGGAATGTGTGCATTACAAGTGGTCTCTGAATCTGTGTACTCTTTACATGGGCACTAATTAGCACTGTGTTGTGTGCTATTCATCTCTATGTCCCAGCCAGTAACTGGTTTCAGGTGAAGATCCGAGAAGGCATTTATGCCCCAGACTTTTTTCTCTGACTACAAATGGTCAAGAATAAAGCTCTTGGCTTCTTTGGGGCATGCTGTTTGGTTCTGTTCTGTCTTCAAGCAGGAGTAGAATGCCCTGCTCTACCTGAGCCTTCTGTCTGGGTGGTATGGTTGAGTTCAAGCAAAGTAAAAAGAAGTTATGTTCTTACCATAACGTTCCATGCGAGTTGTTCATCTCACCTTTGTTCTTACACGTGGGTACGGAGCCGATCCATTGGCTTCGAGTCGGCCACTTTCCAAGCTCAAGATCTTTGAGTAGCTCGAGGCACAGTCCATATCCCAAGATGCTCTCTTACCAACCCCAGATCTAGTTTGCTGAACCCAACAATAAAAAACACAACTAAGCACCAAAAATACAATATGTACATATGTATATAGCTATTTACAATTAGCTAGGAGATATTCTGGCTGGAAGGAAAGACACTAGTCAGACCAACCAGACCACCAGTCAAACCCATTCTTCCAGAACCTGTAGGGGAAGGTGGGAGGGAGTGTAAGAACAAAGGCGAGATGAACAACTCACTTGGAACGTTATGGTAAGAACATAACTTCTTTATGTGAAGTTGTTCAATCTCGCCGTTTGTTCTTACACGTGGGTAGCGTCCCAAGCACCCTAATCCTGGGTGGCTCACAGCAGTACATTGCTGAGAACGGTGGAACCAAAGGAAGCCCTGTCCCTGGAGGCCCTGCCCACTTTGTAATGAGTGATAAACGTATGAGGTTTGGACCAAGTAGCAGCTGCACAAATGGTGTCCAAAGGTAAACGGGCTGCATGAGCCAGAGACGTAGAAACAGCCCTGGTAGAATGAGCTTTCACTTCACGTTCTAAAGGTTGGTTGAAGAATATACAAATTTTATACAATCAGAAAGCCATTTAGGCAATGAAACTTTGGATACAGAAAGACCCTTCTTATTATCTGCATAGGAAACAAAGAGTTGATCCGATTTTCTAAATTCCTTTGTTCTCTCCAAATAAAACCTCAATTGTCTGTGAACATCAAGCTTATGTAACATGTATTCCAATTTATTGGAATGATGTCTGAAAAATGTGGGAAGCTCAATAGACTGGTTTAAATTAGCCTCGGAGCAGACCTCAGGAAGAAAGGTAGGATTTGTCCTGAGAGACACTCTGTCAGGGTGAAAGACCAGATATGGATGTCTGATAAAAAGTGCTTGTAGTTCAGAAACTCTACATGCCGAGGTAATAGCCACTAAGAAAATTATCTTCCAAGAAAGAAACTTCAGAAGACAAGATGACGCTGCCTCAAAGGGAGGAAGCATAAGTTGAGACAGCACCAAATTTAGATTCCAGGGAGTAACAGGATGTCTGATGGGTGGCCTAAGGTGATGAGTCCCTTTCAAAAAAGCTTTACATAATCTGTGGGACATAATGTTAGAACCTTTGCATCCCACATGAAAGTTGGATATAACAGCCAATTGAACCCTTATAGTAGCAGCTGCTGCACCATCGTGAAAAAGCAAAGTCAAGAATTCCAGAATACTATGAATAGTAGCGACATAGGGATCAATATCATGCTGACAAGCCCAATGAACAAATCGCTTCCATTTGCTGTTGTACAGTTTCCTGGTGGAGACTTTATGAGAAGAAACTAGAATATGTTGTACCGCGGAAGACAATTTATATGACCTGGCTAGGTTGGGAAGTGGAGCAGCCAAGCTGTCAGTTTGAGGGAGAAAAGAGAGGGGTGAAGAACTCCCAATGAATGAGTCAGAAGGTCTGGCACTGGGTCCAGAACCCAAGGTTCTTCCACTTGGTATTGGTGAAGGAAGGGGAACCATATCTGCTGAGGCCAAAAGGGGCTATCAGAATAACAGTCCTTCCCAAGCTTTTGGCTTTCTGTAAGAATCTGGGGATCAGAGGGGTTGGTGGAAAGGCATAAAGGAGACCAGAGGGCCAATCGTGTATGAGCTAATCCCTTGGGCTGTCCCCCAGTGTAGGGTACAGGGCAAAGTAGGTTCTGCATTTGACATTCATCGGGATGCAAAAAGGTCGCAGCAAGGCTGGCCCAATCTGAGGAATATAATCTCTGCCACTTGTTCTTTGAGGGACCACTCATTAAGCAACAGAATGGCACTGCTCAGTTTGTCCACTATCACGTTGGATGACCCCGGGATGTGCGTTGCTATCAGAAAGTGCCCAGTGGATACAGCCCACTCAGGGCTTCTCGGCATAAGGGGTAAGACTTGGTTCACCCTTGTTTGTTGATGTACCAGACTACTGACATGTTGTCGGTCTGTATTGCAATTGTCTCTTGAGGTAGAGAGTCGTAAAAGTATTGCAATGCTAGAAACACTGCTCTCAACTCTAGGACATTGATGTGCAAATGGGATTCCATCTCTGACCAAGTGCCTTGGACAGTTCTTCCCTGAAACAGCCCCCCCCCCCACCTATCAGGGAAGCATCCGTGGTCACCATGGCTGATGGAGGGGGAAGTACAAATGGGTGACCTACAGTTACCTGGTGGCTGTTCAACCACCAAAGAAGGTCCTTTTTGCAAGCATTTGTCAGTAGAATCTTGTGCGTCACTGGAAGCTGTTGATAAGACCACTGTGTGAAGAGTAACCATTGGAGTATCCTCATGTGCATTCGTCCCAGAGGAACAGCTATGAGCGTCACTGCCATGGTGCCTAACAGCTTCAGAGCCTGGAATGCAGGAACTCTTCTTTTCATTAACAAGTGGGACACTTGACTTCTTAGAGAGATTACTCTTGCTTGAGGCAATCTGACCAAGGCAGTGGTGGTGCCTAGATCTGCTCCTATAAATTAAATATGCTGCGATGGCAATAAAGCAGATATTTCAAAATTTATGGTTATGCCTAACTGGAAACACAGGTTGATTATGTAATCTCTGGAATGAATCAGTTGATGCCTGGTGGTGGCGGTGAGGAGCCAGTCATCCAAATATGGAAACATGCGGAATCCTAAATGTCTCAGGTGAGCCGTGACCACTGGCATGCATTTGGTGAACACTCTGGGGGCTGTGGTGAGACCAAAAGGCAGCGCTCGGAATTGGTAGTGACTGGCCCCCAGCTAGAAACGCAAGTGATCTCTGGATGGTCTGGCCATTTTGATGTGGTAGTACGCATCCCTGAGATCTATAGAGCACATCCAATCGCCCGTTTCTAGAAACTGTAGTATTGATTGAAGCGGGACCATCCGGAACTTTTCCTTTTTGACAAATATGTTGAGTTTGCTGAGGTCTAAGATGGGCCTCCAATCCCCCGTTTTCTTTGGAACTAAAGAAAACCTGGAGTAAGTTCTGGATCCTATCTGGTCCGCAGGGACTGGCTGGATGACTCTTTTTTCTAGCAGCTTGTGAATTTCTACAGCTGCTTGATGCCGCAGACTGGGTGGAACATCTGGGATTCTTGTATGAATAGAAGGGGACTCTGAAAAGGGAATGATGTATCCTCTGGTAACTATGCTTTTTACCCAAGAATCTGATGCAGTTTGTTAGCCAGGCATCTTGGTATAAAGCCAAGCGACCCCCAACTGCCTCCAGAGCAGGACAGTCGGGTCTCCTCTCAGGAGCACTGATAGGGCTTGCCAAGGAACTGCTCCCTGTCACCCTGGTTCTGTGGACCCCCTCTGCCGCCTGGGCAGTGTCTACCATAATAACACCCTCCTCTGCCCCTGGAGGGGGGTTCACTACGTGTGTTTTGGAAAGCTCCTCGGGGTTTCCGGAACCACATTTTCCCACCTTTCTGCCCTTTGGGGTATGGTCTAGTAGGAGTGCAAAAACGGACTCCTACGGCAGATGGAGTCTTTCCCTCCTGCTCACACCTAGTGAGAGTCTCCTTGACTTTGGGCCCAAACAAGGAAGAGCCGTCGAATGGGGTGTTGACAAAGGAAGACTTGAAGGTTTCCGCAAAGGAGCATAAGCACATCCAGGATTGTCTCTGAAGAGCTATCGCTGAACCTGCTGCCCGGCTCGATCCATTGGTTGCATAAATAAGCCGCATGGACGAGTTCACAATAGAATTAAGGGTGTTAAGTTGTGCCGTCACCTTCTCAGAGACAGTATCATTTGTGTTGCCCTGTAGAGCATCTCCAAGCCCTTTGAGGAGATCTTGTTGAAGACGGGTAAAATGGGTTAAATAATTAAGCGATCTCATTGCAAATGTTGTAGAACTAAATATGCGTTTCCCGTATTTGTCCATCGTCCTAGAGTCTCTGTTAGGAGGACGGACAGAAGAAGAGGTTTCTAACATCTCTTTCTTGGTGGCCGCCGCCACCACCATGGCATCAATGGGAACTCCCTTAGTAAGAAAAGACCTGTCTTGGGGGGAGGTGATAAATTTGTTGGGTCTCCGAGGGACCGGTTCCATGGAATCAGGAGACTCCCATGCCCTTCGATTGACCAAATCCATTAATTCGTCAAAGGGCGGAGAAACCCAGGAGGTGGAAGGTTAAGACCAAAAGGCCTTCAGGAACAGCAACTCATCCTCAGTAGGGGTAAGGGACTGCCAGTCGCCCCTCTGCCTTAGTATTTCCAATATATTTGCAAATGAGACATCCTCCGAGGGGGACCGTGGGGACCCTTCTGATTCCTCTAAGTCAGTGTCTGATGTTAAGGATTCCTGAGGGGAATCCAAATGCCTCCACTTGCACATTCTCTTCCTAGGGACCTCATCAGTGGGGGCATCTGGTAAAGACTCCTCAGAGCAGGGGTTACCCGTTGGGGTCACCTGAGGTTCTGGGTCTCGACGCTTGGTAGGAACCTGTGATGTAAAGACAGAACGCGGCTCTTTGGGGGAGGAAGAGTAAAGATCCGAAGAGGTAAAGGTCTTTGCAGACATGACCCGACTCATGGCATCGAAGGCACTGGTGTCTCGGCCCCAAGGAGTTCGTCGGTTCCGAGAAAGATGGCAACCTCCTTGGGGCTGAGGCCACGGGCTCCCAACCAGAGGACGGAGCCGAGCTCATCTGCGCCGAAGCCCCAAGAGGGAGAGTCAGAACTGAAGCCTCGGTTCGACTCACCCCCCCCCCCCAGAACCAATGAGAGAGTGTCGGCTTCAAGATTCTTCGATTGGAACCGAAGTAATCAAGGTCGATGGGGCCGAGGGCACTGTAACTGGCCTCGGCTCCAAGGGTTCCACAACTATCAGATCTTCTCTTTCCGGATCCGAAGGCTCGACTAGCCTCAGAGGAGTAGAACTCGTAACAGGGAGGGTCGCAGGTTTCGAAGTCAGTTGAGACGAAGCCGAAAGCAATTTGGCCAGAGCCGGGTTCTCTAAGAGCCTCTACAACACATGGTCCACATCAATATCCGAAAGGGTCCTGGAAGAACGGGTTGAAGGAGCCGAAGATGCCACCGACCTAAGGATCGGCTCACCTACCTAAGGATCGGAGACTTCAACACTTCCAACACCGGTTCCAACACTGGGATTTGGCTCAGAGATATGAGTTCAGTGCAAGGCTCTGAAGACTGAGGAGCCAGCAACCGAGTTTTCCCAGAGGTACTCGGAGCAGAGGACCTGGGCTTAAAGGACACCTTTGAAGACTTCGACCCCTTCGAGGACTTGGAGGGCTGGTTAGTCTTGTCCAATGTTTCCTGAAAGTCTGGCTTCAACAGCCCTCTATCCACCAACTTCCTTCGCCTTTCTAACATAACCCTGCCGCTGAAGTAGTGGCAGATAGAGCAATCCTCTTGTAAATGTACTGGCCCCAAGCAATACACACAAGAAACATGATCATCAGTAATGGACATTCCCCTTAGGTACACCTCTTAAACCCGATTTCTGTTTTTCAGACATGACAGAATTAAAACACGAATTATCAGATCCCTGATAATATATATCTAAATAACAGAATTATCAGATAAACCACTCTAGAAAGTTCAGATCCCTGAACAACAATCTAATAAGATTAAAGTAATATGTGTGTGTGTGTGTATATATATATATATATATATATATATATATATATATATATATATATATATATATCGACAGATAATAAAACCAGTATGTTCAGATCCTAAAGAAATAGTCTAAATATGCACTCGATGTGGCAAACAACAAGGGGATAGGGAAAGCAACCTGATTGAGCGCTGTCAAGTAAAACGCCAACTAAAAGACGGCCAAAGGCCTAAGAGCAACCGCTCCAAGTTTTAGGAAAAAAACCCAAATATAACACTGCAGTTAACTCACTGAAAAAAAAAACAAATAGATGAAATATATCTAAAGAACAGTATTATCAGCTCCCTGATAAACTAATATATACATATATATATATATATATATATATATATATATATATATATATATATATATATATATATATAAGAAATTTGCCCAAAGACAAGAAAAAAAAGGTTACTGGCCCAAGCTTCTCTGAAGATCGTGCGATCCATTGCAGCAGCAAACTAGATCTAGGGTTGGTAAGAGAGCATCATGAGATAGGGACTGTGCCTCGAGCTACTCAAAGATCTTGAGCTTGGAAAGCGGCAGACTCGGAGCCGATGGATCGGCTCCGTGCCCACGTGTAAGAACAAACGGTGAGATTGAACAACTTCACATCACCAGTTTCTTTCTTAATTTCAAAGAGTGCTAATTTATGAGCAAGCCCGGCAACATTCTCTGATGTGTATCTGTTTATAAAGGTATGTTCCAAAACGATGTTACTAACGGCCAAAAATATAGCTTAGTCCCTGCATCTGTTTTGAGAAAAAAAAAGAGTTGGCAGCCTGATCAAACGACACTGCCCATAAGCTAAATTTCGAAATATCTAAAAGTCTAACTTTCTCAATTAGAAAGCTATGGCTCAAAAGGCTAATTCATAGAAAAAAAGGGTCAAAAACTAGCAAAGACCCTGCACACAAGCTAAATATCTAAATATCTAACTCTCTAATAAACAGGAGACACTGCACACAATATATAGCAACATTAATTACAAAACTAGCACACAGGATACCAGACTGAGAACAACAAGGGCCAACGGCCAACCAGTTCTCAACAACTAACTAATTTAAAGTCAAAAACACTCTAACAGGTCTGAAAAACTACTTCCAACACTACTAAACACTATCTAGAACAAGATAAACGCTATAGGTAAACAGTAATGTAATAATAGAAAAGTTTTAAACTTAGCCACAGCCAAGCAAGAAGCACATCTGAACTCGTAGACGTGGCAAACGAGATCTGGGGATTGTACTGGTGCATTGTGGGATACCTACCTAGCCACGAGCCAGCTAAAAGACTTGAGCTTGTAATAGGCCGAGTCAGAGCTGAGGATCAGCTCCGAACCCATATGTAAGAATGAAGGCGAGATAGGACTACAGAACGTCCATAGTTCAAATAAAGGAATAAATTCTGTATACTGCCCTTCTTGTGGAAACTCAGCTGAAAACTGGACTACAGCAGGCTTTTGCCAGAGGAACAACACAAATTAATAAATTAATCTGATAAAATAGAACCAAGAACTTTTTAGATGAAGTTAAAGTCTTCTTCATTGTGGGCAAAATGTCGGTGCTTCCACCAAGTTATTCCAAAAGAGCAGCTGTAAAGGAATTATAACTCATGAATTAATTTTCTGCATTTAAAGGAAAGGCTGTAAACACTCCCTTAGAGTTAGCTCCTAGAAAACACAACAACAAGCTTCATGGAAGATAAATCAGAATGTAATTCTACATATAAACAGTTTCTCTGAGAAAAGCTGACAATTTCCTTTAAAATCCAAAGGCAAAACAGCCCAGTTCCTTGGAAGAAACCCGGGACATCAGTGATAGACAAACTGGCTGGCTGGTTCCCATTTCATAAGTAAAGCAGCAAGCCCAAGGTAAGCAGTAATAGAAAGCAGAAACAAAATGTGTCTCCATTTAATTCAAAAACATATGTCACAAATAGAGATCTCAACAATATGTGTTTACCCAAAGTTCAGGAATCTCCCTCTGAAAGGCAGCATTATAAGCATCTGGTAAACAAGTAAGCAAACCAGGCCAGTTTGCAGTGCTTTATACTGTGATATTACGAAAAGGAAACAGAAGAAATAACACAAATAATACTGAAACAAATGTACAATAAGAAGATCACTTTACCAATGGTTGACTTATCTGGAGTGGCATAATAAACAGGGAAAATGATGCATAACACGTTGTTTTGGAGAGATGTCTTTCCACAATAAAACAAAGAAGATATTCTCCTCGGGCAATGACTATGCTGCTGGCATCTAAAGGTAGCAGGCCTGTGACTCCATTAAAGTAGGTTCACACATTAGATTTCTTGATACGACACTAGATAGTACCTTATACAGCACAGGCCTATGGGCAATTTAGAAGATTTCTAATTCATCTATGCCACATATTTGGGATGTAGAAGGGAACTGGTGCACCTGTCAAAAATCCATGTAGACTCCAAGTATAAGGCAGACCGACACTAATATGAATGGGATAGTGTCACCTGGTAAAGGCATAAGTAGCAAATCAGAAAAGAGGCTAGCCACGACACCAGTTGAAGCACACTATAAACAAACTGGGCTTAAACAACTGAAGAAATATGTCAACTCTGGATAAGACTGGATAAGACTATGGATATACTTTTTTAAACGGGTCAAATCAGACAATGTTTTACATCATTTATATGAGGCAATCCAAAGCTGTGGATAGGCTTAGCACAGGAATTAGTTTTGTTACTATATAAAAGATATTTTGTTGACTTTATGGAACTTATGAATGGTCTCTGAGTAAAAAATGTACAAGTTATTAAAATTTCATTTAAGTTTATTTCTCAGAAGCAGATTACAACTTTGAAACTATTTTTGGCAAAACAACTGTTCAACAATATACAAAGGAACAAAATTAAAAAAGAGCATTAGAATATATAATGAAATGGTTACTGACATCAATGAAATAATTATTCAGCTTCACATTGCACATAATTTTGTACAGCCTATAATTTTTAATAAACCATTGTTATTATTACACTTTCAACAGGAAAAATGTTGAGAGAAATTCACTTTAAAACAAACTGTGTTCAGAGACAATATGTAACTTTTCCCTGAGGTCTGTGGCTTTTCAAAGCATTCCCCACCTTTTGTTTTTCTTATTAAACTCACAGCATTTGAGAGCACCTAACAATTTCTTGAGTATGACAACACATTTTAAAACAACACAAATAAAGAGTTACATAACATGATTGTACACATCTTGAATTATGAAACTTTCTGGGAAGGGAGATATAATTTCATGCCTTTTTTTTGTGCTCTAGACAGATCTATGAAACTGCTGCCTCTACATTATATACACAGAATGGCAAACCAAATCAGATTCATTCAGATACTCTAGGCAAGGGTGTTCATGTGAAAACTTTCAAAACTTCTTCCTTTATGAAGGCAGTTTTCATCTATTCCCTAGGGCTCGATAAAGTACAGAAATTAAAACTGAAGACTGATACTATTTTTGGAAAAAATATGACTAGTTCTAAGTGTAATCCTAACTTATTAAAACAATTGGCCCTACTCATGAATTGTAAGCGTATCATTATTTTTAACAAGTTTTTCAAAGAAATGTAAATACCTCAACCAGACACAATAACATACTTAGTAGTTAGAAGTTAAGAGTGTACAAAACGATGCTCCTACATACCTATAATATATGCACTTATCCAAAAATTAGTCAATCTCAATTTTTGTAAACAAACAGATTAAACATTAACAATGCTACAGCTTACTATTGTCAGTTAATTCATTTCACTGACTTCTCTCAATAAGGTTTTTGTGTGTTTGTGGTAGCTTTGTGACACTTAAGCAGCACCATTGGTTCACAAGTTAAGAAAACAGTCTACAAGTATGGTGAAAATCTCAATTTTTTGTTACATTTCTATCCTTGCTTTGACTTCGGTATTTTCAACCACTCAGCATGAGCCTGAAATATATTGTTTTAATGTACACTTGCCAATTTTACAAAGTGAAGTGATGAAACAAAGAACGCACCCAAACCTGAGAAACTAGAACCAAGCAAGTCTGCATCAAAATGACACTTTACAGTATTTTATTGTACATCCTACCATTCTAAAAGGACACAATGTAACCTGAAGGTAAGATAAACATGTTTGTCTAGTACACATAAGCCATATTCTTATTACAAAAACTTTTCATATGCAATAAAGTGAGTTTACCTCTGTGCACCACTTATTCAGTAAGCAGTCAAATGTCACAGTACTTAATGTTTATTATAATATTTCTTGTGAAAGAAGTTAGCAACACAAGGGTGTAAATGGCACTGAAATTGAGTTATTTCTAATTTGAAATGTTTTAGTACATTTCTAGATGGGTTTGTGCTGAAAGTGAACAGCAACCATTATGAACTGTTGCCAAAAAACACAAAACGTGCAGCTGTACCAACATGTTTAAATCCTGCTTGCTGTCACCAAAGTGATTCACCATGACATTGCAAACCCTGTGGTCCATTTCCTACTCCTGGCAGCCCAACCTGCCCTAAAACATGAAATGAATTTGGGAAAAGATGTTTTATCCCATAAACTCCACTTCCGGGGTACTGTAATTAAATAATGCAGTAACTTAGAGAGTAAATAACTACATATTTGAAAGTAGTAGGGTTTAAGGCATAGCATTCTACTATGAACAAAAAGTATCAGGAGTATAAACAGACATCTGTAATGCAATGATAAACTACTACACCCTCCCAACATACACATTCACACACAATTTGCTGGTGTGCAAAGTACTCCAGGTGCCCCATACCTTCCCAACTACGGATTAGTACTTCCAATGTATGTACTCTTCTAAGGTCAGGAAAAAAATCATCACCTCAGCATTTCATTTCACTACATCTTTACTAGCATACACCATTCCCCATACCAAATTCCCAACCACTCTTTCGTGAAAATGTCACTGCAATCCCTGGTGATCTAGTGGTTAGGATTCGGTGCTCTCACCACCACCACCACCACCACTGTGCAAATTCAACTTCTGGTCGGGGAAGCTTCAATGCATTTTTTACTTTGGAAGTTAGTGCAGAAAATTAAATCTAAGATCTGCTAATGAGCTACTTCCTGTAGTCTGGGGTTTGAATCCATCAATATTGGTCTACCTACTGTGTGACTCTGAGCAACTCCCTTAACTAGACAGTGCTCTAGGATAACTGAGAGCATTGGCTAGGCTCCGTAATGGTTGGTCTTCTTGTTTACTTGCCTATTAATTACTGATGATCTAGAAAGGGAAATAGCTTACCCGTGATCTATGATTAGTTCCTATGCACTTTCCCCACTCATTTTTAGTTTTCCCATCTTGCTACTGTTCTACAGTTTGTCCAAATTTGGACACTGGTAGCTGAACTACAATCATTCAGATTTTTGCTATATGTAAAGTGACTGATTTCCTGATGGATGGCTTGCTAACTACCTATAAGACAACACTATCTACACACAGATGATGAATAAGTCATAAAAAACACGAGGAAGATGAAAGTTCACACGTTTGATAGTAGCCTTTCAAGTAACAGATGCAAAGGGCAAATATAGTGTTTTTCTAGGTGCCAATTCACAAAAGAATCGGACAGGGGAACTAATAAGATCTTGTTCATAAAGGAACTACTAAAATCACATCAGCACTGCGTTTGCTGGTAGGAACTCTCTTCATTATCCGAAATGGTATTCTTGTACAGCACTGATATTCAGGAGATCGCCACAGATGGTGCCTCATGGCTAAGAATGTGTGCATTACAGGTGGTCTCTGAATCTCTGTACTCTTTACATGGGCACTAATTAGCACTGTATTGCGTGCTATTCATCTCTATGTCCCAGCCAATAACTGGTTTCAGATGAAGATCCAAGAAGGCATTTATGCCCCAGAGGTTTTTTCTCTGACTACGAATGGTCAAAAATAAAGCTAGATACAGTACAAGGAGGCTAGTACGTAAATCCAAACTCACAATCTTTAAAATACGAACCAGCCAGAAAAGTAATACAGCTTACTTTTAGTTTCACCAGTTTATTTGACGAAATAAACAGCCAATCACTCCAGCACATATATCAAGATAACCATCAAGCAACGAACTTCTTAAACACGTAAAATCAGCAATGCAGAAGCTCCTCAAACACACAAATGAGTTTATTTTCACTCGGGCTTCGCTCTCGAGACCAAACCACACCAACTGTGGGTAAATCTAGCATTACCCACACCCAGACGTGGGTTATTGCTTTAGCAGCACAGAGAGCAGGTAGAAATGTACAATGTAAAAAGGAGGGTCTACAATTAGTCAGGCAGTGCCCACCATGTTTTCTACATTAGATGTCTATATTTGTTAACTTTCTAACTGCATTGGATGCATCATAAGATGTCTGAAAGCTATGGCATTCAGCTTCCCTATGTCCAGAATGAGATCTATTCCAGCAGCTTCCCTATATCCAGAATGAGATCTATTCCAGTGAACTCATGAAATGACAGAAAGCTCAGTCTTTTGGACTATCTGTTTTTGCAAGGGTTAACAGAAAGCAGTGTTTGCATTTCTAATCATCAGAATTACTACTGCACTGGCCAACTAGTCCATAATTCTACAGTTTCTTTTTAGGGCAGAGGTTTACTGACTGTGGTTTGGTGGCCCTGAACAAAGTAACAGACAGTGTTACTGTTTTTAATGGCTTACTTCTTCTTGTGGAAAGTAAACCTGGTTAACTTTTTCATTAGCAGTAGAGGGCTATCAAGATTTAGGTGTCAGTGCCTTTGGTGCAGAAGGCTGTGGGTTCTATTCCCACACCAGCAGAACTGATTGCTTATACCACAGTGCAGCATAAGATAGGGTGCTGCACTCCTGAGTGTGTCATCCTTAGAATGAAATGTTAAACGAGTCCCCATCTGCTTGAGTTGGTGGCAGCTCAGATGGATGTAAAAGATCCCAAGAGTAAGGGAAGTTCCCCAATGCCCTAGTCAAATTTCCTGTACTATAAACACCATCTCAACTCCCCGCTGAAGACAGGCTACTAGCCTAGTGGCACTAACCCAATTAAAGCATAACTTAATCAATTCTTTGGTACAATGCAGTACCCATCTTGAAAAGAATCCACCATATGGAGAATTACTCAAGAAATTCAACCTGGGGCTTCTACCAAATGAAAAACATCTAGGAACATTCCCCATCTAGATGGCTACACATCCTCTCAAGCCAGTTCATAGGAGAACACTGTTTAACTGTAGAATACAAAAGGAGAACACCAACTGCTGCAATACTAATTTTTTATTCTGGTACCTCGGCCTTCGCCTTCTCCTGGAATACATTTTTTACTGAGTGCTCCACCCATTTTTATACAAATCTTTAATTAAACAATTAATGCACCATATTATTGTTAATTTGTTACCATAGTTTCATTACTACTTAAAGCAAACTTGACATTTCTATGTGACATAATAATTTAGAAAATAAATAACTTTCATTTTAGTACTATGAACATACATATAAATACTAACAATGAAATTATATACTCATTTTTCACACAATGTTAACCTTGCAAGCCATTTGCATAAATATATTTGAATAAATATATTAGAAAACATTGAGAAGTATGTGAGGACATATACATAAACTAACTTTACTATGAGCATTGTTTATGATCCATATACTATGAGAATATACGTATATCACAAACATATTAAACCTCCATATTCATCCCGTTTGGAAAAATAGTTTTCAAATTAAGAATGAACCTTGACTCCATCAGAAGTAGTTTTTCACGAAAAATTGCCTCATTTCCAAACACATTGGGTCTACCTAAAACACTGTAAACAAATCCTTCTGGAACCCCCCCATGTTTATCAAAAAAATGCTTTCCTACTGGGCTCTCCATTCTCTTATGCCTTATATCACCCAGGTGTTCCAAAATCCTTAATTTCACCCTTCTAGTGGTTTGTCCTACATACCAATTCTGCCTCTCACATCCACATCCTATAATATATACAACCCCCGTTGAGTTGCAATTATAGACATTATAGGCATAAGAGAATGGAGAGCCCAGTATTACAGTGTTTTAGGAAATGAGGCAATTTTTCGTGAAAAAAACTTCTGATGAGGTTTAATATGTTTGTGATATTCTCATAGTATATGGATCATAAACAATTCTCAATGTTTTCTAATATATTTATTCAAATATATTTATGCAAATGATTTCATTGTTAGTATTCATATGTATGTTCATAGTACTAAAATGAAAGTTATTTATTTTCTAAATTATTATGTCACATAGAAATGTCAAGTTTGCTTTAAGTAGTAATGAAACTATGGTAACAAATTAACAATAATATAGTGCATAAAAAATGTATTCCAGGAGAAGGTGTATTCTACATGTTTCTTTGGTGAAGAAGTGGAGGATTTGTATATATTTTTGATATTATGTCGGTGGACACTGACTCTACCACCCATTTGGGTGCACCATTGCTACAGCCTGTAAATTTGGCATCTTTATGGAAGGAGAGAGAGGAGAAAATGGCTAACAATGATCCTTGGGAAAGCCTAAGTATTGATTTTTCTGAGAGGTATGTTGAGTTGGAGAGAGCATTGATAAAAGAAGTTACCACATTTTATGACCTAAAATTACTGGAAAAGTATGTAAAGACCAATATTACTCCAAGGGGTCTTAGAGTGGAACGGTTACCAGCCTTTGAATTTGCAGAAGATGAATTGGATTTGTCTGCAGAGTGGAAGGACATTTCATTGAAGTGTATGCGTTGCTGGCTTGCAGTGTTAATAAAAAGAAATGAGAGAACTTTGAGCAGAACTCGTAATTCCATCCTGCTTTTACAGGAAAAGCTCATTGAAGAAAGTTCAGTGACTATATTTAATAAAAATATGGGTGAAATCAAAAGCAGAGTGTCCAAAATAGAGACGGAGGTGGTTTCAAGAAAGAAGAAAAAATATTACTAAAGACCATGAAACAGGTAAACTGTTTTCATGGCAATACAACTTTAAGAAAAAGCGTGGAGCAGTTCGTGGCGTCCACCAGGGGTTCCAGGTCTGTTGGCGGTGGTGAAACCGGTGTCTTCAGCAGGCGAGTCGAGCAGCAGGAAAAGTGTGTCGTTTGAGAGCCTAAATGCAGAGCAGGACTCTAATGTAAGAGTTACCGAATTAGTGATGCAGCAAGTGAAGCGGATCAATGGAGAGGCCGATTTCAAAATAAGGAGAAGGAGGTGAAAAGTCGAGGCCTTGGAGGACAAGGACCTATTTCTACAAAGACTGTTTTCCAGAGGGCGCGAGGGGTTCAGCGAGACCAACAGGAATGTTCACAGTCTTTAATGGACATAAGAAGGAGTCTTTTTTCCAGTAAAGAGGTTTCTTTTCAGAATTTTTTGAACGCTGAAGTTGTGGACACTGGTGGAGGTGAGAAATATAATGTAATTAATATTTCTGATTTGAATATATCTGAGAGTGCCAGACAAGTTTTACATAAAGGCACTAAATTTGTACCTGTAAGTTTCCCCTCTCTAGCAGATTTATCCTTGGAAATCAAACAGTTTTGTAGAAAGTTGTTTTTGAGGGAATATTTTGCTGTTCAAAATTGTTTTAAGCACAAACATGATTCTAATATTACTGCTCCATTGATTAATAACTCAAATAATGTTGATGAAAATGTGTCCCTTTTGGAAAATTTAGATGAGTCTTTGTTAAATCTTACACTGCATGAAAATGATTTAGTGGACATATATGCACAGGATGAAGTGTGTGAGAATGGGGGGGGTTTTTCCTTCAACACAGGGTATGGTAGACTGACGGTTCCCCATTTATACTGCAAGAGTGATTTCATGCCACCCAGAAGGAATTTAGTTATTAGTGTATTTGAAAAAACACTATTGAATACTTTGGGAGAAGAGCATGCAAGGTTTTGTGGGCAGGAAAGAAAGTATAATTTGGAAAAGGATGAATGGAAAGCTTTATGCGAGTTAAAAAGCATGAATAGAAAGTATGTATTCACTCAAGCAGATAAGGGTGGGAACTGGGTAGTTCTTACCAGGGATAAATACAATTCCATGGCTTTGGAACTGTTGAATGATACTAATATCTATTTAGAGTTACCCCTAAATCCAATGAGAGAGTACAACATGTTATTGTTGGAAATATTGGAAATTTATCCCCAGGGGATGTGAAAAGGTTACATATTAAGAATCCTCTAGTGGCCAGATTTTTACCATCCCCAAGATACATAAAAATCTTATGGATCCACCTGGTATAGTTTCAGGAAAAGGAGGATACCTTCAGAATGTAGGAATATTTTTGGATTAAGCTGTTAAAGGGATATCTGGAGAGAGTACAATCTCATGTTAAGAATAGTGAAGAGGTGTGTTCCAAGGTTAGTAATATAGCATGGGATGAGGATTTTTATTGGGCTAGTACAGATGTTAAATCCTTATATACTAGCATCAGTAAGTGGCATGGTCTAAAGGCAGTGGAGAAAATGCTAGGGGATGGACCTAGAACTTTTTTTATTATCAGTCTGTTGGATTTCTGTCTCACACACAATTGTTTTGAATTTGAGGAAAATATTTTTTGCAAAAAGAGGGCACGGCCATGGGGGCAGCGTTTGCGCCCTCATATGCAATATTGTTTATGGCCCATTTTGAAAATAGTTACATTTACCCCTCTTTCTTCTATAGAAATAAGGTAGTCAAATATATGAGATTTATTGATGACCTTTTATTTTTATGTAGTGGTGTGCCAGAAGAGTTTAAAAATTTTGTGTCTGAGTTGAGGCAGAATGACTGGGGCTTAGATTTCACCAGTAACATAGGGGGAAGATCCATCCAGTATCTGGATGTAGAAATTTATGTGAGTCAGGAAAATATAATTCAATATAAACCATATTATAAGGAGACTGCAGCAGAGAATTTTCTCCATGCCTCCAGCATGCACAGTGATTCCTTGATTGAATCTCTCCCATTTGGTGAATTTAAAAGAATAGGAAGACACATTTCGGAAAAAAAGTTAATACCAGTAGAATTCAATAAAGTGGAAGGAAAACTATTGGAGAGAGGGTATTCCGTCATGAGTATAAAAAAAGCCAGGAGAAGGGTGGAAGATGAATTGGGCATAGCTAGAAGGCCCAGAAAGAGAGTTAGATTCAAAGGGGTGGGATTATCTGAAGACCGTGACACTCAGTGTAAAAACAATAGTGGATTCAAGGAATTAGATGAGAAAATATTTTTCGTAACAAAATTCTCTCATTTTTCTCAAACTCTAAAAGAACTAGTGGATAGATTTTGGCCAATTATTTGTGAAGATGAGAAAATTGGAATGCTTTTTCCATCCCGGGTAACCTTTTCCTATAAAAGATATTCTAACCTCAGGGAAATTCTAAATTCCAGAAATAAGGATAAAGAGAGTGAAAGTGAGAGAAGGGGTTCATTTAGATGTGGAAAATGTAAAGTGTGTGAGCTAATTAGGAATTTGGATGGTTGTAAAATCAATGGGGTTAAATATAGAGCCAAGGAATTCTATAATTGCAACTCAACGGGGGTTGTATATATTATAGGATGTGGATGTGAGAGGCAGAATTGGTATGTAGGACAAACCACTAGAAGGGTGAAATTAAGGATTTTGGAACACCTGGGTGATATAAGGCATAAGAGAATGGAGAGCCCAGTAGGAAAGCATTTTTTTGATAAACATGGGGGGGTTCCAGAAGGATTTGTTTACAGTGTTTTAGGTAGACCCAATGTGTTTGGAAATGAGGCAATTTTTCGTGAAAAACTACTTCTGATGGAGTCAAGGTTCATTCTTAATTTGAAAACTATTTTTCCAAACGGGATGAATATGGAGGTTTAATATGTTTGTGATATACGTATATTCTCATAGTATATGGATCATAAACAATGCTCATAGTAAAGTTAGTTTATGTATATGTCCTCACATACTTCTCAATGTTTTCTAATATATTTATTCAAATATATTTATGCAAATGGCTTGCAAGGTTAACATTGTGTGAAAAATGAGTATATAATTTCATTGTTAGTATTTATATGTATGTTCATAGTACTAAAATGAAAGTTATTTATTTTCTAAATTATTATGTCACATAGAAATGTCAAGTTTGCTTTAAGTAGTAATAAAACTATGGTAACAAATTAACAATAATATGGTGCATTAATTGTTTAATTAAAGATTTGTATAAAAATGGGTGGAGCACTCAGTAAAAAATGTATTCCAGGAGAAGGCCGAGGTACCAGAATAAAAAATTAGTATTGCAGCAGTTGGTGTTCTCCTTTTGTATTCTACATGTTTCTTTGGTGAAGAAGTGGAGGATTTGTATATATTTTTGAACACTGTTTAACTGTCAGATTTGCAGAAAATCTGGCTCTTGAACAGAAGGGAGATTAAGATCTTGTTCTGTTCTTACCTCTGTATATAAACTTTTTCTCCTGCAGCATCATGAAGAAAAGAATGAAGGGATAGAGAGATGTGGAATGGCATAGAAAAGTCAATTCTAACAGTTTTGTACTTATTAAGGCTATGAGCTACCAACAGAATATTCCAAAGTGTCCAGTGTCAGCCTTAGGGCCTCCTTCCAAAAGACCCTGTCTGTGACACCTCAAGTAAGGAGACTCTTGGGGCACACTCACGAAGGGACCAAGCCACCTCCAGTGAGTCCTTTCAACAAGACCATACTCCAAGATTATACTGGACTGCTGAGTTCCTCACTTTATCTTGGAAAGGGAATCCAGCTACCCTTCAAAGGGGCCCTCATTTTTTCCATTTGTGTCAGTTAATACAAGTAAGAACCCACCCTGGCGGTTGGGTTCATCCATTTTTCTACCCAAAACTCAGCACCTTTTTTTCCTTAAAAGTTCCCACCCTAAGAAATGGCTGCACATCCATAACAACACATGCTGGGACATGAATCAACTACATAAGCATGCTGATCCCTATACTCATTAGTCTGTACATTAGCTCCAAGTCAGCATCTAACTGCAAATCAAGAAATAACAGTGATGATGACATAGCACCCTCACTGCTAACAAGCAATACACCATAACATATCGGATACATACAAGGAACTGCAAAAACTGAGGCTAGATTAAGGGTCTGCTCACCCAAATGGGAATTATGGGAGGTTATTCCTTACTCAAAAATGGACCTTCTCATAGAACAGCTGATGCAGGAAGGATATATTTATTATATCTGATGCTTAAGGCCCTCATTTGACTGCTGGATTGTCTGTTAGGCATTAAGTCACCAGGGTGAAAAGAGCCAGAGGACTGTGCCGGAAAACAGCTAATAAGTCCTACTCCCACCAAGAGAGGCAAAACTTTCAAACATGTAGTCAGGAAAATAAGATTTAGAGAAAGGGAGCACTATGAACCAAACAGTCACAATACCAATATCTGAAATAAAACATTCTAAACCAAACACTGAAAGCACCTAGTCTGGACTGGAGAAGACTCTGACTGTAGCAAAAGCAGGCACAGCCACCCAGTAGCAAAAGAAAATGTAACTGCCATCTCATTAGGTGTCTAACTAGAAACTTCAAGTCCTTCAATCCATGAATTAATGGAAATGAACCAATGATTCATCTACTGAATTAGTGCAACTCTATCACAGAACACCAGATCATGTGGAGCACCTTTAGGGAGTTAAGGGTCATCTCATTACCCCTGCTTTCACCTTTGCAATAAAATGGAGAGATGAATGGACTGATTCAAGAACAAAAACCATTCTATCCAAACTGAGAATAATTTCCATTTGAATTACTGAGCAAAAGGCTTCTCAAGAGATTCAGCCCCATCACACAGGTCCCAGCTGGCAGTACGAGGATAAATTAGTCCTCTGTTAGTCACAGAAGTAGGGCTGACTGTTTCCCTAATTCTAGTTAAGACTGGGGGATGCTTCCTGAACTACAATGGTACCGGGAACCCAAATCTTTCAATCACCTCAGCTACAGAGGGGCAGTGAGAATGAATATTATCTTCTTCCCTGAACTCTATAATGAGATGCATAATCAGAGAGAATAATTAGACAAAAATACAGGAATACCCTATGCCACAAAAGGGAGTATGCAACCACCTGAGCTCTCCCGCCTGTACCTGTTGCACCACAGCAGGAGAAAGCAGGGACTATAAGCCCCTGGTAGCAAGACAGACACTTTCTGGAGTACCTCACTTTCAGAGACTTAGTCCAGACACAATCTCTGAAAAAGCAGACTCCAAAAAAAGACTGATAGAGCAAACACTGCCATGCTCTTATCCACAGGAATTACAGCTACTGAATCTGAGAAGTCCAAGACAATAGCATAATACCAGACAAAGAACCATTCCCTGTAAATGGAAGAGCTTTTCTCTTAGTTGCACATTAATGTACCATGCTTTGGACTACGTGATTGGTCTATTCAAAAAAAATATTAAAAAAAAGCTAGATTCCACAGCCAAAAAGACCACACACCCACAAACACACAAACACATACTGAAGACACATGCAAATGTTTGTGAAAAGAGGTGGTACAGATCACAGAAAGAAAGCCCCACCCAAGTTTTGATGGGGAGTGTCTACCAAGCTAGGGCTCAGAAATGAGGAACCAATATCAACAGAAGGTCTGAAATGCAACATGTGGTCACTCTGCTGCCACAGACTCTTCATAATCCACAATACCCACATCCTCAGGCAAACCATGACACTATGAAGAATGTGGCTGCATTCTTCCCCACAGTTCATAAATGGTTACTAACTGTGACCCTGCATGGGATCCATTCTCAGGCTGCCACACCAATATATACTGGATCCTTTCAAAAGGCACGAGCAACAGGCAAGGAAAAGAATCTGACTACATGCCAGGCAGGGAAAAAAACATGACACTCCTCTGTGACTACAATGAGGAGGATGTCCTCTCATGTATGGCTCAGCAAGAATCAACAGGAAGAGTTATCATAAATTAGTCACCACACTCCATAAGGGGACACACAACAGTTCTATTCCCACCAGACATCAACCACAGTAACCAACATCCAAAAGGTTCTAAACTCAGAGGGAATATTAACGGCCAATTTCTTGCCAGAAGTGATGCTCAACCGGAATAATCCAGACAAAATGGCTGTGAAGACCCCCCAGGTAACAGGCCTTAAAAATGTTCCAAGAATTAACTACTTTTCAAGGCGTCCTGTAATAGTAATGAATAACTAGAACCAAATAATCTCATATGGCCAGCATGAACATTAGGACTAACAATTGGATGGAAATTCACTTCCCATTCTGCCAAGGAGGGAAAATGGAAGGGGGGTTGCCTGTACCCTCATCCTTAAAATGGGAGGGCTTCTACTGCCCTGAACCATAGAGAGTGGGCTTCTACCAAGAGCTGCAATGCCGCAGACGTGCCTGTCAAAGGTATAACAGGATAAGGACTTAAAACAGTGAGGGGGGACAGCTACCAAGCCACAGCTCAGCTGACTCAAAAATGATGGTTGCCCCAACTAAAGCTTATCCATATCAACAAGTCCAGACTGGAGTCCTGGCTACAGCACTTAGGCTAGCACAAGACAAACTGGTACAGTCTAGAAGAATACCAAAGAATGTTTGTCTTTGCTCACAAGGAGACAGTGAGTCTTCTTCTTCTTCCAAGAAGAACAAAAAGCCAAAAAAGAAGGGGATGGTTCCATCACTTTGGAGTAGATCTGTCATAGTAAGGCCTGGTTAAATAGTACCTACCCTTGAATTCAGAATGCAGAATACAGCAGCCAAGACAGTCTTCAAAAGAAGATGGCTTCAGTCATGCCAGTCTGCACAGACAGATGCAGCAGCCACAGTATCTGTACAATCCAAAATACAGAAAACTACCTGGGATCCCTCCTGAGAAACCATGGACAGGCTCTGAAAAAGGTTCTCCTTAAACCCAGACTCTGGGAAGTCTTTATATGCTCTCAGAACTGATTCTATTATGGAAGACTGAAACTTTGACAGATGATGTGTAAAGTCGGGAGTCTTAAGCCCTAACTTGAGAGAGAAATTCAATGTCTTAACACAGCTCTCCAAACCTCTGGGGAAAAATAGACATAGTCCATGAGACCACTCATGGCCTGCAGATAACACACAGGAGCTAGCTTTACTATGCTTAAGCAGCAAAACAATCGAGCCATCAGGGGGCTTATACTAGACATTAGCCTTCAGGGGGGCAGTGTAGTTGAATGAAGGTGTCTCCATGCTTCCAAAAAAAAATCCTTTAAGGCTGGCTACAAGGTGAGAATGAGAAGTCCAATGGCTCCTTACCTCAGAAGGTGCCCAATGAATGGAGGAAGATGGATGTTGAAGCATGCTAGATTCTATAAGAATCCCCATATGAAAGGCCATCTGAGAGGGGGCTATGATGAGCAAGATGGTTCATTGTCCATCTCAATCTCAAAGACAATGACCTTACAACCTTCAGGGTCCCTAGAAAAGCCTGAGGGAAACCCATTTTCCCCAATAACCCCAAACAAGGTATCACACACAGGCTGATGCTAGGGTGTGAGAGAAACAAACCTGGCATTTGTCAGACTAGGACCTGTTATGTGACAGCATGCACTGGTGATAGGTCTGCAATGAGCCTGGTGATGGCATCACACAGATGTCTCACATGGTGAGATTCCACACCCATGACTCAAGCTCCCACCAATAAATAAATAAGCATCTATTATCTTGCACCAGTGCCGCAAACACTGATGTGGGCTCATGAAATGGGACATGTGCAATTAGGACTAAGCATAATGGGTCTGGGGGGGGTCCTCAGAAGAAGAAGTCTCAGCTCAGCTTAACCAACTAACTTGAGGAGTCACTACCCAACATCAGACTTAAAGCCACATGCCCAAGCCAACTGGATGGATAGATGGTGCAAACACCTCAGAATGAATTCCTTAGACTACACTCCAGAGGTGCTCTCTCTCTCTCTCACTGGGCTCTGGTCCAACACAGCCAAAGCAGATTGGAATGAGCTGAAAGCTGAGATTACTATGTCCACAGGAAATCCATGCAAGTTGCTGACTTACCTCTAAAAGAGCTAGATTTCAATCAAGCGTCTGAACTATGTTTCCAGTGAAAACACTTCAGTTTTCCCTTCTGGTCATAAAGGCAACCCTCCTGCCTATTCCGCATGGAGATCCTTCCACTATCTGACATAGGATATGAATAAGTTTCCACTGTTAGAATAAAAACTCTGAAGAAAAGGGCATGTGACTGCAGGAACTTTACCAATGATAGCAAGTACTGAGCACTGAACTGTTCTAGTGGAAAAGGGAAATGAGGACTATGAGGGACTAGTGTATTTATGTGTTTTTTAAACACCTCTACTACATTATCACTTAAGACATAGGCAAAAATACATTAACAGAAAAGAAAACAAACTATTTTAACATTTTTCCATTTAAATACAATATACAGAATATATATTTTCTTTGCTACTATCATCAGTCCAACATTACAAACAATTGCTGAATTCCCGCCTTCCCTTAAAACCTCACTCCTCCTCCTCCTGAAAATTATTATGCATGTATTGTTCCCACAATTTTCAATTATTCCTAAGTAATTGGTTCCTTCCCTTTTCTAAAGATTCCTCTTCCAGTTCTTTTATCTCATTTATAATATTCAATACATCAAATACAATAGGTGTAGACATTATTATGCATGCATTGTTCCCACAATTTCCAATTATTCCTACATAATGTGTTCCTTCCTTTATCTAAAGATCCCCCTCCCAGTTCTTTTATCTCTTTTTATAATATTCAATGCATCAAATACAATAGGTGTAGACACTGATTTCCATTTTCTAAGAATTGCTTTTTTGGCAATCAACAGAATTAAACTTAATAAGCCTTAATATTTCTAGGAAAATTCAGATCCTGTATCCTAGATCTAAAGAATAATTTCCTTACTTACAGCCATTTGCTCTCCCAATATTTTTTATACACTACTCTGTAGGGAATTTTAAAATCTACCAAATCATTACACTCCCAAAACATATGTTTCCAGTTACCTCTTTCTTTTCTATCACACCTCTAACATTTGCAGTCTACCTGAGGAAAAATTCTTTAAAGTCTGCTTGGGGTAATAAAAAATACCTGTGCAAACAGTTTCAAGCAACAGTCCTATACCTTCTGGACTTAGTTGCAAACTTGGGAGACATACATGTGTCTTCCCATTGTTCATAGGTTGACATACATGTGTCTTCCCATTGTTCATAGGTTCATAGGGAGACATACATGTGCCTTCCCATTGTTTTCTTGTAATTTGCTTTTCTCTTTTGACAATTTTTTCTAACATCCTCCGATTGATTCTTATCATGCAATATTTATATATCCTACTTTGTTTGTTTGTGTCTTTCGGCTTTTCCCGGTTAGGGGTCGCCACAGCGGAACTCCAGTCCGCTAATGATTGGTAGTTGATTTTTACGTGTCGAGTTACCAGCCTTGACACACAACCTTCAACGAAGGTACACCCATTAACGCATATCTCCACGCAGAAAACGCTCTAGCTGAGAATCGAACCGGACAGCGTCTTACTGTGAGGCGACAACGCTACTGCAGCACCACCCTACTAATTATCCATTTTTAAATAGCTGCTTCTGTTCTAGATTCAACTAAAAACTGTAGTGTATTTATGTGTTTCACACTTTACCTCATAACATGCATCATCATACATCCCCCGAGCATGGAAACATCACAGAAAATGATGCAGAATCCTGACTGGTGTAAAGGATGAATCCAAAAGTAAGACCTGTCAAACTGTATCCTTATAGATAGCTTTGCTTGTTCTATATAAACAAGATTATTTGTTAAAATGGAAATGCTAACAGAACAGTTACTGTTGTGCTTTGGGTATTACCAATCTACTGGGCAAATTTAGTAATCAGACATCAAACATCATGAATAACAAAATGGAGTAATGGGAGTTAAAAACTAACCTGTAATCAACGTCAGTGTTTAGAAGAGAAGATTAAGGCTATTAACTGATAACATGCTTCATCCTGTAGACCTGGATTAAAATCACTCATTCTCTGTTTACCTATTTATGATTCTAAAAAAGCCACTTTAGCAGACAGTGGTCCTGGGTTGCCCCTAAAATTCTGTTTAGTGGTCTCAACCTGCTAGCATAAATGAAAGTTAGAAGAAAGTTCCCATTTCACTCTGTAATCCCAATTGCAGGGTAGGCATGCAGGCTACACAAAGAGGGCACCGTGATCAGGAACTCAGCTGAATATCCAAGCAGTGTGAAGTAGCAGTAGTGCTGTCCTAGTACTAGAAATATAGTGAAAATCCGAAAAATCTCTTCCCCTATTTCTGATGGACCATAATATAACAGTAACATTCATCACAGGTGTAGGGCACATTCAACAGTTCTACAGCAAGAAAAGAAATAAGGTTTGAAGAATTTTCACTCTGTATGTCATCTGTTATCTCTGAGTAATTAATACACATAGGTTCAGAGGTACTTACTAGGCCATTGATCCACAAGGTTCTTTAAAAGCTTAGCCATATATTTTTAATTCTTACATTTTAGGTATCAATAACCCATAGACAAGCAGAACATATACATGTTGCCCCCATCCATGAAGGACACGAGTGCTAAACCAGGTGTGAATCTGCAGTTAGTCAAAGTAGTTATGGGGATCTTGGAAATAAGATATAAAATAAAAAAAATCAAAATAAGGTAAATGATAGTACAAACAGAATACTACTTTGGCTTATAATATTCTTGGAACTGTTTCACATTACTTTTGAACCCCACCTCCATATACTGCTCAGTGCAAATCTTTGTACATTTTGCAAGGTTTTAGAACTGGCACAGAGAACCCCTTCCCCCTAAAACGGGGGGACGGCACAGTGGTGCAGCAGTTAGCATTGTCACCTCACAGCAGGAAGTTCTCCAGTTCGATTCTTGGCTGGATGCCTTCTGTGTGGAGTCTGCATGGGGTCCCTATTAATTATTCAAACGTTTTAAAGTTCGAATGTCGACACCATATGATCGAACTTTAAAAAGTTTGACGGTGAAAAGCAATGGCTCTGTATGGCGCAGAATGGAAAAATGTCCCTTTTCTGCAGTGCAGTGCGATCTTGGAGTTGGTACATTTAAGTAGGGGGTGTGGGGGTGCAGGGGGGCTTGCCCCCCTGCTCAGAGCATTGAGGTAAGTTTTTTTTTTTATTTTGTAATTATATTTTCGATGTTTCAAACTTCGCTCATATGTTGTCGAACATAAGAGGTTCAAAGTTTTGAAACTTCGAATATATAATATAGACCCATCTGTATGTCCTCCCTGTGTTTGTGTGGGTTTCCTCCTGGTGATGTGATTTCCTCCCATGTTACAAAGACACGTGTTTGGAGTGCCTCCCCCAGGCCTCCTCTGAAAATTGGCTTGCTCCAAGTTGGACTTTCCCAGTTAACAAATGTTAAATAAAATAAACAGTTAACTTTTAACAATACTTGCCCAACTGCATGGCAAAGAGGGATGAATCCCTGTTTTTGACTCAGATGACCAAGGGCTGATCAGCACCTCTGGCACGGGAGAAGCTGGGTGGGAAAGTTTAGGAGTGAGCAGCTGATGCCAGCACAACATTCCCGAGGAAAGGCAATATGTCCTGCTGCAATGTCAACACCTAGTGGACTGATAGGTGTGTGGCACGCAGCACGAGTTTCACCCTCATCCGAGTCAGAAAATTCAGCAAAATGGCAAACACAATTGTAGAAGAATTTAAAGCTGCATTCTTAATCACATTTTAGAAAAATCAAATTAGACCTGCAAAACAGAGAAGACATTCAGACACAGATCATTTGGTATATGCATTAGAGGCCTTCTGTAGGGGACACTTGGGAAGGATCCCAAGCAATGCATTTTAAACTTTCCTGGATGGTTGGCTGGTGGAAGGTCCAAAGACAAAGGCTTAGAAAGTCAACTCCTGAAATATTAAGGTGCCAAACAAGACCTGATTCCTGGAATCAAGGTCCAAGTAATAATGCTTGGTGAGGGTGTGATTCAAAGACCAAGGGGCACCAGAACAACTGTAGTCAGTAGAAAGATTTTAAGTAAACAATGGAAGCAGTCAAACATTTTTGTGCAACAGTCTCATTTTCCAGTGGGCAGTATGAAACCCAATTAAATGCAGTTGACAGTGTATTTGGCTATAGCGTGTTTTGGTATTACAAGCATCTCTCTCGATGCAGCAAAGAAGAAACAAATGGTGCAATTTCTCTAACTCACGTAAGCTCTTCAGCTGAAACCTGAAATACTAGTGCAACTCAAAGGCATGGAGATCTCTCTCTCCTGGATTCTGCCCACGCAAATAAAATGGGAAGATGAATGAATCTGTAGAAAGATTATTCTGAAATAACTAAGAATAAAATGAGAAGAAAATCCTTGTGAAAGAGCAAACAGGGTTCACTATAGATAAGGACTTAAAGCTCAGAAATCTAGCAAGCAGAGTGGACGGTCACTATGAAAATTGTCTGAAAAATGCCGTTACAGTTATTGTTCATTTTAAAAGCCAAGACAACTGTTTTCATTTTTATTTTTGATGTATAAAATAAAATACAAAATTATTTTTATTTAAATTTTTGCTGCTTTGAATGCTTCCTTGTAGTGCTTATATACAAGCATATGTGTATGTATATGTACATATATATATATATATATATATATATATATATATATATATATATATATATATATGGGTCTACTTCATTTGCCCTAACTTCCGATTGACCGACACCCATTTGCCCGAGACCAAATGACCGAAATTTCATTTGACCGACACTTCATCTGACCAACAAGTATTATTGGCAAGAAAATGGGATATGCCCCATTCCCCACTGTAGTGAGACCCTGGAGTTAGAATATATGGTTGGGGTGTGTGGGGGGCGAAGCCCCCCCACTTAATTTCATAATATATTGTTTCGTTTTGCTTAGTAAAACAAAAGTGGGGGGCTTCACCCCCCCCCCACACCCCACCTAACTATATATTCTAACACCAGGGTCGCACTACAGTGTATACATATACATATATATATATATATATATATATATATATATATATATATATAGGTGTGTGTGTATATTATACACACACACACACACACACACATATATATATATTTACATACACACACACACGCACACACACACACACACACACACACACACACACACACACACACACACACACACACACACACACACACACACACACACACACATACACATAGACGCACACAGTAGCAAAGTACAAGCACTACACATAGTGAACATCAAAAGACCAAAGTGCAAACAAACAGTGAACCATTACAATAACAAACTACAAAACACCAAAACAAACAAATAAAAAGCCTCTACACAAAATAAAATCAAAGGAAACTCATTTTCATTTTTTGCAGGGGCAAGTCCCCGAATTCACAAAACTTAAATATATAACTGCAATGGAAATGATTCCAAAACATAAATCTAACAACAACCCACCAAAAAAACAGAGAACCCAACTTTCACCACAGCACATAACCATTAAACCCCACAAATTACACATTCTCCATGTAAACTGCACTTCAGTATTTTTGCCGTTTGCACTAACAAGCAATGCCACAAAATTGGTGGATTTTTTGAACAATGAAAGAAATGTATGACATGCATACTTGTATACATTATATGTATGTATTCAGTCCAGTAGCTTGCACTACTGCTATTTCACCATGCATGCATATGTACCCTGGTTATCACTCACATCATTATCAACAGAGGCAACCTTAAAAGCAATGCATGAGTAGTTGTTGTTGTTGTGTCTTTCGGCTTTTCCCGGTTAGGGGTCGCCACAGCGGAACTCTGGTCCGCTAATGATTGGCAGTTGATTTTTATGTGCTGAGTTGCCAGCCCTAACGCACAACCTTCAACGAAGATACGCCCATTCATGCAGGTCTCCACACAGAAGATGCTCTAGCTGAGAGTCGAACCAGTCAGTGTCTTACTGTGAGGCGACAATGCTACCACAGCACCACCACCACGGATAAAAGCTATGCATGAGTAATCTGTCTAAATCAAAATGCATTTCTCTACTTAACTGCACTGTCAGTGGTGAACTAGCAGTTTCAGTGGCACAACAGGTAGCAGACTCGCCTCTGGTACAGAAGCCTGTGGATTCTATCACCATACCCAGTAGGTCTATTGCTGACACTGCAGTGAAGTATAAGGGGGTTGCTGCACTCTTGAGTGTGCTGTCCTTTAGATTAGATGTTAAACACAGGCCTTATCTGCTTTAGTTGGTTTTAGCTCATGCGGCTGAGAAGATCCCATGGCACCTATCGAAAAGGGTAGGGGAAGTTCTCCGATGCCCTTGCCAAATTTCCCCTTGTAGTACAAGTACCACCTTGGGTCTCCCCTGAAGAGGCTTCTAGCCTAGTGGGACTAAGCCAGTCAACAAAGGATAAATAAATAACCCTTATCTTAAGAAACACAGCGTGACAATCTGATCTTGCACTGTGCCAATTACTTCATCTGCTTCTTCGTGGCAAATAAAGAGAAAGAAAAAAACAATGCAATGTCCACTCTGGATGTATAACACATTAGAGGAAATGCATTATTTGAAAATAAAACCCACCTCCTCATTCACAATTTAGGAATATCAAATGAGAAATGAAAATATAACAGGTATCAAACAAAGAAAGCATTTAAAATACCGAATATTCAAAATCATTTTCAAGGGTGCAGTGATCCCCTTATTTCTCATACAATGCACTATAATGTGTACATTTCGCTGTCACTTAAGGATATTTCTATCTAAACATATCTGGCCCGTTACACACACACACACACACACACACACACACACACACACACACACACACACACACACACGCACACATGGTGTTAGCAGTCTGCCAACTTCACAGTCTGGCATACATAACTTTTAGCAGCCAGCCCACGTAACTTTTTCATGTGACTACTAAAAATTCAGCTACTTACCATACCTAAAACTTCAGAAGTAAAGCCAAAAACATACATACTCCGTATCTCTTATATGTACTTTAAACTAAAAGTTATTCGACTGCACAAATTATTTTTTTTCTTCAGTTAAGTAGTTGTACAACCATTAAGAAAAAACAATATGAATGTATCAAAGGTCCTTGGGCCCAATTCCAAAAGACTTGCTCTTGGTGTAACTGACCACTTACACTGAGAACAGGTCTTTTGGAATTTATACATAGGCCTTACACTGAAGTAAGCAACTTACACTGAAAGCAAGTCTTTCAGAATCAGGGCAGACTTACACTAAGAGCAAGTGTGTGTGTGTGTGAAGTTAAGAGGACAGCAGCCCCTTAAGAAACAAAAATAACAGAGAAGCATGCATGGTTTGCTGCTAGGTGTATATTTTTAAAGTATCAACATATTCAGGAACCACAGTATGTGTGTTGCAGAGGTAGGGTTACATATAACCACAGTCTTAAATAACTTATGTAATAGCAAGAACCACTGCCCCACAAAAATATTATAGTGATGAAACCTACTGTCCCCAAAATATGATAATTACAGCGGTCACAGTGTGGCTACAAATCCTATGGGACAAATCAGAATTAGTCACCTGCAAAAAAAAAAAAAAAAAAAAATGACTGGGTTATGAGGACTGCAAACATTAGTTGTGATTCAGAGATCTAAATTATGTAACTGAAAGTAAAGCCTATGAAATCTCAGACTGCTAAATCTAGTTCACAGAATGGCACAAACCACTGACCTAAAACACTAAACAAATCCTTTTTATTTTTTTGAAGGATTGTAAGCCCTCCCCAAAGGGGGGGGCTATGCCTCCAACTTTTATAAGCTGACTCTCAGAGGTTGCACAAACTCAAGAAAAGGGCACTTTTATTTTATTGCTAAACAAAGTATTTGTCTTTTCCCCTGAGGTGATGCAGTCTCAAGAGTTGAACCACAAAAGAAAGTGTGTGTGTGTGTGTGTGTGTGTGTGGGGGGGGTGCAGGTAACCACATCAAGGATTACAAAGGGGCATGTACCTCATATTGAATAATGTACAATATACTTCAAATCACTTCACTTTCTATACCTCACTGATGAGATGTGTCCACAGCAGCCTACAATTCAGTCCTCTGCTACTGCTGACTGGATTATTTATATATTTGTTAATCAGGCAGGTACACTGGCCCAAAGACCATTTTCAGGCATCTGAAAAGCAATATTCTACAAAAGAGTAATAAAATAAGGCAGCACTGGCACAATGCTGTAATAATACACCTGTATGCAACAGCAATTTAGTGTATGGAACTCTGTGATTACTCTGAAAAATCACGGAAATGATATACTTATTAAGCACCTTTCAGAAGTCCCAAGAGCAAGACCCGACCTTAACAACACTTAGGAATAGGTCTTGTGCTGGGGGCTAAGAGTAGGCAGTGCTAACTCGCAAAAGGTAGCAGCAGAAGAACTTTAAAATCTGTTGCATACCTTCCTCTGCCATACTTATAAACAAAAAAAAGAGTGTCAGAATGAAGTGTTTAATAGCGTTTAAAGCAATTTATTCTTCAGAGAGACGCTTTGTTTCTGTTTGATGTTTATTTGGCAGCATTTTTACCAGCTTTCAAATGGTTTTAAAAGCTGGTAAAATACATTACACTCCTATACTTCTTTGTTTTCAGCAACTGGTAGTTCATGGAGCAGGTAAAGCTCCATGCACTACAAAGAATTATGATGGGGTCTCATCAATCATAGCTCTTATTGTGTGCTCTTGACAGAGATGCCTAGATTCACATCTCAAACACATAATATACAGAATTACAGCTGGGTATCTGATCATAACTAACTTGCTATGTTTTGAGACATGGATACCAAAAAGTTCATCTCTAGAGCAAAGTTCAAGAGGTAAATCTAGACATTCACGTTGACAACACACAAGGGTGATGGATCAGTGAGACTCCATCATAATACTTTCAATGCATGGAGTTTTACCTAATACATGTAACACAAGATGCAGAAAAGAAAAAGGGTGATGTATTTTATTGGCTTTCTAATCTTTTGAAATTCAGTAAAACAGTGCCGACAAACAGCAGACAGAAACAAATGTCTTAGTGAAGAATGAAGGTTTTTAAATGCTGTTAAGAAACTTTGTTTTGCCACACTTTTTGTTTGTAAGGGTGGCAGAGGAAAGTATTTAAGAAATTTTAAAGCTCTTTTACCTTCTGCAATTGTTCTTCGTCAGTCAGCACTTTCCAGTTTTAGTCCCTAACACCACAGCATTAGACCCAATCTTAAAAGCACGAAAGATCACTAAGAAAAAAATAGAAACATTTTTTTTCAATCTTTTCCTGAATTTCTATACATTGCTAACCTGTATTCATCAAAAAGTAGTAGTCACTACTAATTTTCTTGCACTTCTAACCTTCAATGTCCTCCTGGGGGCACACATCTTGATCAGAGCTTGCATTCTTCTAAAGCTAAATTTTTCCCATAGTGCACTGTGATGATACAGTTGTTGAGATTATAATGCCCATGGCTGGACTGTACGGTTACCAACCGTCCCATTGTCAGTGGGACACATACAGATTGAGCTATGTCATCCCATTGCCCACACTGTGAATCAGTGAGACTTTAAAAGTCCCGGTTTTTGATATGTGCCAAATTGCAGTGGGATAGCCAAAAATACTTCAATTTTTTCCAAGACAATTCAGTTAAGTCAAAAACCCGGACCTGTAGGCAGAGCAGTCCCTGTTAGGTCTGGGTGTTGTAAATCATGCAGCAATTGGCTGCACATCATGAAGCGGGTGGGGATTCAACCAAGAAGAGCCCTGCAAAGGTCGTGGCTGTAGAGCGGGTTTTTATTAGCGCTTCTACAGCTGCTATTAGGACTGAGATTTTCTGTTTGCCAGCCTGCCAGCCAGTCATCGAGGAAGCCAGGAAGCCATCCAGATATCCAGCTATCCAGGAAGCTAGCCACTGCAGCAGGTAGAAAGCCTGTCAGCCAGACAACCATTGAGGAAGCCAGGAAGCCATCCAGCTATCCAGGAAGCCAGCCAACCACTCCAGCAGGCAGGAAGCTAGTCATCTAGTTGGTCATTCCAGCAGGCAGGAAGCCAGCTAGCCCAGCAAAGACTGTGATAGTGGTAAGTACAACAGTCAATAGTATTTTGTGGCTGTAGTTATTTTGAATGAGAATATTATGTTTTATTTAAATTTAAGTGTTTAATGTTTACAGGTAAATGCGGTGGTGGTGCTGCGGTATCGCTGTCGCCTCACAGTAAGACGCTGTCCGGTTCGATTCTCAGTTAGAGCGTCTTCTGCATGGAGACATGCGTGAATGGGCGTGCCTTCGTTGAAGGTTGTGTGTCAGGGCTGGTAAGTGGGCACATAAAAATCAACTACCAATCATTAGCAGACCGGAGTTCCGCTGTGGTGACCCCTAACCGGGAAAAGCCGAAAAACACAAACAAAATGTTTACAGGTAAATGAGGTGCACTACGCAGTACTTAAATCTGTGCAGTGGTTATTTTGAGACTTCCAAGTAGTAGTTTTTAAAGGTTTAAAGTGTGTGTGTGTGTGTGTGTGTGTGTGTGTGTGTGTGTAATTACAATTGGTGTGTTTGTTTTGGTATAATTTGGAAGCATTCGTTTTTAAAGGCTGAAATGTGTGTATAGAAGTTTTGTTTATTTCTGGTAGGGGGCAGTCTTCACATATAAATGTAGTGTGATATATTTCTACTGTTGTGGTTTTTTCAGGGTACTTTCCGTTTACAGACAGAAAATGTTTTAGGATAGTTTGCACTTTTGTGTGTGGAAATGTGTGCAATTTAGTGCTGTTTTCAAGAAGTTAAGATATACTGCTTTGGGTATTTTCCCTAGTGTTAGTTCTTGCAAGTCAATGTGCATATGTGTATAACTATTTTTTGAGGGGGAATATTCATAGGTAATGTGGTGCATTTATTATTCTAGTAGGTACATGTTGCCAACTTGCTGTAGCGGTTTCAAAATAGTTTCCATTTATAGTTGGAAATGTGTGCATTTTATTTTTTATGCTGTCTTTAATAAGGTTAAAATGTCCTGCTTTGCTTATAATGGTAATATAAGTGCACTGGTTTTACTTGGGCCTGTTTATTGCATCGTTGTGCTGGGTAAATTACTGTTAAAGGTTTATTTTTATGTCTCTTAACTGCTATGTTTGGAGGTAAAAGGGGTCCACGGGATCTGCTGTGAATTGTAGTTTATTTTAGCTGCTCTTGCACGATGTATTTTTAAAAGGTAAAATGTTTGCTTACTTTTTTTTTTGGTGGATACATGTTCAGAAGTTAATGCAGTGCATTTGGAATTGTGCTAAAACATGTCATCATTTTAGGATAGTTTGCTTTTATAAGTAGCAAAGCTTGTATTTTGTTTTTAGTGATGTCTTCAATACATTTACAAAGTACTGCTTTTATCATCATGCGATTATGGGCAGTGCTGCCTTTGGGCCTGTTCTTTAATACATCATTGTGCTGTGTAAATTAGTTCTATAAGTTTATTTCTTTTTCCTTAATTGCTGTGTTCAAAGGTAAATTGGGTCTATGGTGTCCGCTGTGTATTCTAATTCATTTTAGAGTGGCTTTTTAGTACAGTGAAAATGTGTTTAACTTTATTTTCTGGAGGGGTGGGGGCCGGGGGAATGTTCAGCAGTAGTAAAGACGGTCTTTGGCGGCTTTTTTGAAAATTTCTCTCTGAGGAAGCTGCAGCTTAGACTACAGCGAAAACGCTATTTTTTCTGTCAAATAAAACTTGCGTTAAGATTTTACTGGCTTTGGCATTCAACTCGCTTTATTTGGTGGTGTGCTTTATATTACAACTAGCAAGAGCGAGTGTTATACACAAGTACTTCTTGTTTTTTTCTCAGGCTTGACGGGCATTTTGGGCTTGCCATCTTTTTTGTTTATTTTGCTTGTTTTTATCGTTAATCTATATCAAAGAACAACTTGAGAAACTGCTTCATGTCTCATATGCCAATGTTTTTATGATCTTTATCAGGTGCCAGTCTTTTTCAAACCAATTATTTCACGTGCAAGTGTTTTTAGACGGTTCTTTCATGTGCCAGTGCTTCTAGCTAGTTCATTCATGCACCAATATGTTACTGCACCCTACTAACACAGTTTTGCTAAATATATATGCATATCAGGTAAGTACTGATTCAAGAATGAAGAGAGCAGCAGCTGCATCACAGTCAACCACCAAGAAGAGAATGTGCAAGTGGCAGGATGTTGGAAAATGGAATTCGACTGGCTCAAGAAATGCAGTGATGTAAAAGCATTCTGCAGGTACTGCAAGAAGAAATTTCTTGTGACCCACGGTAGAAGAAACAATGTTGCATGACATGAGGCAATTAAGCAACATAACACTGCTATTCTTCAAGCAAAATCCAGTCACTTGATGACAAAGTAGGCAAGGAACACAAACACTGAGGGACCAGAACTTAGGATCATTGCAGCAGAAGCCTCTGAGATGTTCCTAGGATAATACTTCCTATAACAGTTTGGACTGTGCAGTAAAGTTGGCTAGCCAGTTGTACAGCGACTTGGACACTGCAAACAAACTATCTTGTGGAAGAACCAAGGCTGAAGCCATTGTCGAAAATGTTTTGGGACCGCACTCGTTGGAATGCCTCCTGCATGACCTTCAAAAACCAGGCACTTCATTTGGAATTTCATCGGATGCTTCCAACATGGGGAACATAAAATTATTTCCACTTGTTGTGAGGTATTTTTCTAAAGAAGAAGGGGTGATGAATGGCCTTTTGCACTTCTATGAAGACCCTGATGAATCTGCCCAGACTATATCACAATAGATTTCGAACATTATGGAAAAGCACTCCTTGCTCTGGAACAGCATTTCAGCATATGGGGCTGATAATGCCAGTGTCAACTATGGGAAGAAATCTGGTGTCTAGCAAATTAGAAGAAAAGTGCCCATCACTCCAGAAGGCTAACTGTGGTGCCCACATCATTCATAATGCAGCCAAAAAAGCTGCAGCACAACTACCTTATGATATGGAAGTATTTGTGATGAAACTTTTCAGCCAATTCTCAGGTTCTGCCACAAGGACCAGAGACTCGAAAGACTTCTTTGAGTTTTGTGGCATGGAATTTGAGAGTCTAAGACATCTGCCAACAAGGTGGCTGTCACTACTGCCAGACACTGGAAGAATAGTGAAAAATCCTCCAGTGCTCCAGTCCTACTTCCTCTCGCAGGGAGAAGAGACCACCTCCCGGCAGATATGGAAGTACTTTTCAGCTAATGAGCATGGCGAGAATGCATTATTTACACTGCCCCAGTACTATCTGCACTTTCCCAGTGCTGTTCTTGTGGATTTCAATGAACATATAAGTACGTTAGAAAGAACAGCACTTATTGCCATGGTTAGGAAGACCTTCTAGATTGCCCACCTTATCATGAAGGGTTTCACATCTAGATCAAGAGAGGTCATTGTGCCCCTGTACTCTTCTCTTATCAGGCCAATGATTGAGTACAATGCCCCATTTGGGAATGGAAACATTTTCTGTAATGGTCTCTATCAAGGAAAAACTGCAGGCAAGCGCTGAAGGTGCTTTCTTGGGAAAATTAGGGCACTTATGAGCACATTAGACAGCACTTCTGTTCACAAACTGAAAAGAGACTTCATCATGTTCTTGGAGACAGCAGTAAAGTTCTTAGTACAGTGGTTTGATTTTACTGAAAACAACTACTTGTTTACACTGTCTAAATTATCTTTAACTGAGCACTTTGCTTGTGACATACACAATGTGACCAATGCCCTCAGTCTGCGGGATGTAAATGAAGACCATCTTTTCCGGGACTATTTAGCAATTAAGCCCTTTCCAACAGTTATGCACCACAAGCTTGTCTCCAGGAGAAAAGTAGCTGAAGCTTTTCAGAGAAGGGCCTGAGCTGACTACACAATATCGGGTAATTGCGAGGGTATTATCTATAGCAACATGAAAGAGTATTTTCTTTGGTGAAAATTAAACGGACAGATGTGCGAAACTGATGTGGTGTGGACTTCTTAAAAGTCGAACTAATGATGACTATAAATTACCGGATGAAATGTAGTGACTTTTATTCAAATATTGTATCAAACCGGGCCCTTCTTCAGGCAATAAAATCAAATGCAAAGTACCCAAGTGATTTAGTCTACTTATCTTGTAGTGTGCAATATGTAGTTTTGTGTTATTTTTTGCTTTAGCTTTAAAAAATAGTCTTAATTATATGTTTAGCTTGTGTGCAGTATGTAGATTTTTTTAGTTTTCTTTCAGAATTGTCATGGTTAGTTTGTGAAGAATTTTTTTACTTTTTTTAAACAAACATAAATGCCTGTTTAATATGAGTAGTGTGTTTTTTTTCCTTTAAAGTTTACTTACTGTTACAACTGTCCTAAGCACGCAATCAGTCGTGAGGGATTTGGGCACCCAGGTTGATAGCAACCTGACTTTTGACCACCATGTTGCGTCTGTTGTACGGAAAGCCTTCTACATGGCCCACTTCATAAGTAAGGGTATCTCATCCAGGAACAAGGAAGTCACAACATCTCTCCCTTATAAGGCCCATTATTGACTACAACGCCCCTTTCGGCATGTACCTCGCAAAGCACATACAGCAGCTGAACAGACCACAGAGGTTCCTCATCAGGAGAATCCAGGGCCTCAAACAGCTACCGTACATATATATGCTAAAAGCCCTATCCCTCTACTTGGTTTCATACAGACTCCTCAGAGGTGACCTCTGTCTGGCATACAAGGTGATCACAGACCCCACCTTGATGGGACTGCTGCATATCCGCAAGTCAAGCTCCACTCGAGTAACCCACATGCACGGTCTCAACCTGATCTGCAACATCAACAAGACTTGTTGACGGGACAACTTTGTGTCCCAGAGACTCCCCCATCTATGGAACAGACTCCCTCTCCACATCAAACAGAGTACCTCTTTACCCCTTTTTAAGTGCAACCCGGATAACTGGATGGGAAACAGAAAATATACCCCTGGGATTTCACCTGTGTCCCTGCTGGACAGTGGCATCGGGTGCTGATTTGTCTAAACATAGGCTAAATTGTTGGATAGACTTAAAAGGGTTCAGGGCCAATAGCCTAGTAACCTCATATGATCTCAGGAGTATCGTGTTTTTGCAGTAATGCTTCACTTCATTTAAATGGTTTGTGACTTTTCAGTATGCTGTAATAACTTCACATTGTTGTACCCATAACTGCAATACTGCTTCTCCTTCAACACCTCTGGTGATGGGGTCTATATTACATAGTCGAAGTTCCGTAACTCCAAACACCTAATGGTCGAACCATTATGTTCGAAGTTACAGAACTTTGAGTATGCAAAAAAAAAATAACTACAAAACGGACAAAACATTAACTTGTTGTAAGCAGGGGGGCAAGCCCAACTGCACCCCCCCCGCTACTTAAATATATCAACTCCGAGATCTCACCACATTGAAGTGAATGGAAACCTCCGGTTAAGGACATTTCCAGTCAAACACTCAAACTTTTACAAATCTGAACGTATGGTCTCAACCATATGTGGTTCAAACTTGTAAAAGTTTGACTATGTGATAGGAACCCTGGTGATGGCATAGTGGGGTGTGGCCACACCACCATGTCCCACTTTGGTCTTGTTAAAAGGTGGCAACCCTACTGGACTGTCACATCTGAGTTCCATTCACTTAGAATGGAGGAACAGAGAAGCAGTGCTAATTTTGAGAGGCCTCTGCATTACTATCACTTACTTTTCTGCATTGCCTCTTACAAATGTTTTTCTTACTGATGTGTTACACGGTCTATAAAAAAACCCAGAAATATCAACTTGTTTCTGAGGTAACAGACTTTTTAGGAGGTACTGCTTTGGTGTGCTTCAGTTCCTTCTCCAGTTACTCTTCCCATTATCTTTCCCTCAGTAAGCCACAGTATTACATTTCCTGCCGATCAAGGTTTCATAGGTAGGTACTAGGCTATTGGCCCTAGGGCCTATACAAGCCTAGCCAAAAAGGTACCCTGGCTTTCGCCACCCAAGAAAATTATTATCCTGTGCCCCTGTCAAGAAGAACCACAGAAGTGATCCCCGGGGTGAATTTCCTATTACCTATCCAATCATCAAGATTTTTCTTGAAGAGTGCTACTGAGGAGCTCTGTTTGACACAGATAGGTAGTCTGTTCCAGAGTTTAGTTAATTAGTCACATATGCATTAAAACAGACATCAGGCAGAACTGTCTGCATGGTGTGCCAGTAAAAGTGCACCCTCATCCCTATTTTTATTCATGTCATTTGAATAGCAATTTCACAGTAAATAATATTACAAAATGCTTGTATCAATCCTTAATGCATGCCGGAGTCTACATATTCCAGAAACTGTGCTCTGCTCTGTTTATTAGAATTCATATTGGCTACTCACAGCTGTTGATGTGTCTGCAAGCAAATATTCTTATCATCCACCAAGTAATAGTCTTGTTTCAGACAGATTATATAACAATGAAATTGTCAGTCATGTTACCTCTCAGACAGGCCACTGAAGTTACCTTCTACTTTTCTTTACTATTGCTTTAGTACGCACTGTCAGTGAAATTTCAATTGCACATTTTCTGATGTTACTCAACGTTTATTTCTGCAAGTCCAATATAATGCATACTATTACTGCCCCTAACAACGTGCACCCTCTGCTTAACTTGTTAAGGTTGGGTCTTCAACTAGGCAGTCAAATCTGTCAGTACTGACCAGCAAACGACAGCAATGATTTCTTTCTCTCCGCTGTCTGTGCTGGTAACGGGTCTCTGACTTCCTTTTATAAACTCAGAAAGTTGCTAGAATAACAGCATTTGTGTTTGCCTACATTTTCTGAAGGGTATGAAGTCTGAAACTCAAATATATATCATTTAGTGACTGTGGTCCTCAGTGATGTGTCACAAAACTACTAGTCTATGAGGAACAGACCAGACATATGAGGCAAAAATCAGGACAGTCTGTGAAAATCTGGACAGTTGAGAGGCATGGAAGCTGAGTATAAACATAAGAGAATGAGCTGTCTTTCTGACAGCACTTTTTAAGTGCTTTACAGCTTTGAAAGCCGTCAAAACACTTAAGAGCTTTTTTCCTATAACCAGTAGTACATGGAGTAGATAAAGCTCCATGTAAAACAAAGAATTATGATCAGGTTTCTGGTCATAACCCTTAATTATGAAATCTCAACATGGATACCAAGATTCTACTCTCAAGCTTTGCTTTACTCTTGAAGTGAATTTCTTGGCATCCATATCTTGAACACATAATATGCCTGTCATGTTTTGTGGCCCACTCATAATCCTCTATGTTAAGCACCCCTATCCAAGGGCTGTTAATATAGTCTTTCAAACTAGGGTTGCGTACACTAAATTTATATTTTTCCTATTTCGGGAGCACAGTTGCAACACTCCATGAACTACAAGATGGTTATGATCACAGACCTGATCATAATCCCCTAAATGTCACTAATGATACTATATAAACAAATAGCAAGTTAGTTACTGAAGGATAAGGATAATGGTAGAATGTATAATTAACGGCTGGCCTACAGTTATTTATCCATACAGAGTATACAAGGTTAGAAAAAACAGTAAAAATAGGGGTGAACATGTCTGAAAGGAGACATAATGAGGTAAGAAAAGTTAGAAGATGGAAAGTAGTAACAGACAGATCACAATGAAAAAGTAGGAAGGGGCCCAGTGCTGGAAACTGTGGGATAAGGATGGATGTTAGTAACTTAGGGAAAAGTGCAAGTAGATGAGAGGGTAGTGCATTAAATGCAAGTAAGAAGCCAGTGTGCTAACGTAATCTGAACAAAATGTATGAAGTGGATCTGTGATTCTACCACTCTGTTAATAAAATAAATGAAAATCTAGACTGAACCTAATCTGTTTTTCTTTTTTTTTTAAAAAGTCAGAAAAAAGTAGGGTATCTGTAGTATACCCAAAAATGCATTTCTTAAAACAGAACATTCCAAGATTGTTGCTTCAAAATAACACAAATGTATCTAATCATTGCAGAAGATTTGTACTAACACTCCATTTTAAATTAAGTTTTATTCAACTATTTTTGTAATTTTGATATTATATTTTTTTAAAAATCAACATTAAAGGCTCACTGGTCCTCCTACAACGAAAGCAGCTCACATGATTTTCCGTTCTTATTTTGGCACCTGAAGTTTCCATTGGTTAAATATATTACACAGCAATAACAAATAAACAGTTTTAGATTATTTAACATTGTTTGCCTCTCGAGTGCCATATTTTACCTGCATTATGATTCTTTCACTTTGAACAGGTAGAAAAAGGTCCATATTCATCAAGTTCTAAATGCCCGCACATATTCTCATATTAGGCCAGTGACAGTCAGCTGCTGATTTTTAGTATTCTTCCGCCATCATAAGAACCACCAACGCAGACCAACCTGTAAAAGGGAAAGAACTCTGTCCTTCACCAGTGCTGTCATTGTACTGCTCATAAATGTAGCCTGTTGTCATGTACTGTCTATAAACATTTGTTATCACATTAGTCCTCAACTCCTGGTACAGTGAGGCTGCCATTTGCTTGTATGGTCCCTCAATCTTTGAATAATGGTACAATGCTCGAACAGCCAAGTAGTTGATGTTTATCCAAATGGCCCCACGCCAGTACGGCCCATCATGCTCTGTGTTATGTTTCATGTATAGTGGGCTAGATTTGGAAAGTGATCGCAGGCCATAAGGTGTCCAAAGCTTTTTCTCCATACGCATGTCTCTGAAAGTCTTTTCTAGTTTGGGTGAGTCTGGTGGAAGAAGCTGAAGTAGGAAAGGAAAAAGACTGACATAACCAAAAGCCCCGACATACTGAAGCTTTGGTTGCCTGCGTACAACACGAACCAGCCTTGGAGATGGGTGGAAAGCTTTTTGTTGACCAGGCTGAATAAAGATTTTCTCCCTCTCCAAAACAACAGCTGGTGTGTGATTCCCATAATCTGCAAAGATCTTCAAGTCTTCAGACCAGTGGAGCTCCTCTAGCAATGAAATGTTACTAAGTACGGCATGCAAAGTTTCATACTCTTCATGAGGCTCTCCTAGTAACATGGCTACATCACTCATGATTCTAGAAGCTAGGGCCATCCAACAGCGAAGATCCACATGGCGCTCATCATCAGAAGGATGAGATGCCCTTGGGTAGTCATCCAACCCTGATGTTAAAGTTTTAGGGTTCAGGAAAAGGTTTGTGTCTATATCCCGTCCTCTCCAGCGATATGTAAATGGCAAGGTACCCGTCTGTGTGGTGTTATACCAACTGAACCAAGTTTTTAGCCTTGGGAAGATCTTTCTGAGATATGATTTGTCTGCTTCTGTGACACCCTGATTATGATTCCCTATTATCTTCTGTAAAGCCAGGAACAGCGTAGGAGGGTTGGCATTCTCATTTCTTTGCACTATAAACTCAGGTGGGACTCTGCTGCGAGCTTCTGCATCCAGTATTACTTCTCTTGGGATCCAGCCTTCAACATTCATTAAATCTAGCCAGTGGGCTATTACATCTTTGGAGATTTCGCGATCCCATTTGCTTATCAGCAGCTGATGGAAACCTTCATCCCAGAGGAAACCCCGTGGAAAGAATGATCGGGATGGAACAGCTGTATAGAGTGGGGTTTCCCAATAAGCTACAGGATGTGGATTGTATTTTGATTGGACAACTGATGTGCCAAAGAAGAAGCCCATACCACCCAGCATGTTACTAAGAGCTGCCTTAGCAAATACTATTTGCTGTTGTGTGTAGCCCTTCTCCTGAAGTGGGAATGTTTTTTCAAACCTTTCATTAAACAGTGCCTTCTGTTTTTCCATTTCCTCAGTGAATACCTCTCCCATCAGTAGGCTGGGACGAGTAATGAAGCTACCAGATTCAAATCGTATCTCAATCTGAAAAGGTACCTGCAAGGTGACTTGGTGGACAAGGAAATGGCTCTGCTCTTTGCCACCTTCTTCCATCTGATTCTGGGGTGGGGGTCTGTAAGTGTGAACAGCAAAATAATGCTGGGACTCGCCAGATGGTGGACTGTATACAAAGTGTCCACTCAGACTGCTTTTGACAATGTCTGTCAACTTGTGCAAGCCAGGACTTTGAGCCTTCAGATAGTTATAACTGTTGGAAAAAACAAAACAAAAGAATGAATTATTACACTGTAGGCAAGATAACAGAAAAGTCAACATGCACACAATCCATCTTCATATGGTCTTTGATGGTAATTTTACATTTATATATGTAGTGCTTTGAGTACACAACTTCACAAAACCACAAATTTATTTAGGCAAGGATTTATGTTTGCTGATTTGGATATTCTAACTTGGCATAACCAATACTTTTATAATATTGAAAAAAATCCAAACTTTTCCAGATTTCATATATATATATATATATATATATATATATATATATATATATATATATATACACACACACAAACACACACAGATGTAGTTCAGTGGTTCACTGTCTGATAAGATACTGCCCTAGTGTATAATAAGGCATGAGATGCCCGTGTTGAGTATCTTTAGCACCAGAAGCATGCTCTGATCAGACAATAAACAAAATCTGGAGTGTCTTGTTCCATTAATAATATGGGTTTGTATTTCTTTGGCGTTTTTGATTTGTTTTAATAATTTTACCTGTGTATACATGCAAACACACACATTGAACAATTTATTCATTAAATGAAATTTTCACTGAATTACAAACCACTGGAAAAAAATTGCAGAAAATTAATTTTACTGAAAGCACTTTTCTTTGAATCACAATTAATAGAAAACCAAAGAAGGCTATAGACAATTACTGCTGTTGTGGTTTAGGATCTTAGGCTCACAGGAATTAAAAGATAAATTAGTTTAGAAGAACATTTGCATTTTACAACTTCTCCCAGAGATTTGTGCTTGTGTATTACTAGTGGTTCACTCTGTGTGAGGGTTTTCTTTTTTTCTCTGTGATAAATATACTAACTCCATTATTGCATTAAGTGAGGGAGTGGGGGTGGGGCAAGATCCCCCATACGGGTGGATGAGTGTCAGAGCCAGCCTTATGTACAGCCTACTAGGCAGTTGTCTAGGACACCATTCTTCCACGGTCACTTTTCCACATTTATTTATTTTTAGAACAATGAAACATGGCAGTTCTTTGTTCTAAAAATACATTAAATAAATAAATAAATGCCCCAAGGCACCCCTGTATAAATAAAACATCCTAGTGGCACAACAAAGGTACCACAGGGGAAGCCGTTTCTGATCCATGGGTAGGATAAAGTTGAAAAGTAAGATGAATGGTACTTTAAATGGGTGTGGTGTGAACAGAGAAGCTGAGTTTTCCCATTAGTGATTGTGTGACATAAGAATGTTTCTTTTAAGATAGTGGCAGTAATCAAGCAGATAAGTATCAGGACAAAGTAAAGACAGTGGGATGGGGGAACAAAGGCCATAATAAATTACAAAATTTAAATATTACTTAAATTTCCTTAAAAAATTAACAGAACAGGTTTTGTGCAGCAATATGCATTTTCTGAACAATAAGAAATATAGATCTCTAATGTCTGACATTACTTATTATAATTTTCAGTAAATTACCAGAAAATCAAAAATGTTATGAGGGAGACGACAAAACTATGAGGCAAAGTCAAAGAGAGTTCACAGGTATGGTGAGTAACCTTTAAATAGAAAACAACCTTATTTTTTATGTTTGCTTTTTGACAGGACAACGGCATACGCCTTCATGTTACTTAGACAACATACTGCTGATGATTACTCTGAACATGGACTGCAGTGTAGTTAACACCCTAAAAAGACAACACGAGAACCTTGTACTTTCCCATCGACAGAAAGTCATTTACCAGTACAGCGATAAAAATCAGATGATTCATTAGGAAGAGGAGAGAAAGGATAGGAATGAGCAGATATTATTAGCTAAAGAAATGTAAAGTAGAAGATAAAAGAAAGAAGTAAAAATAAAAAGTAAAAATTAGTATATTTAGCGAGTATTGTTATTAATGATCATTATACTTGCAGCCAAACCTGAGCGTTTATATTTTTTATTCAAAAGCTTTTAACCATGCTGTGTCCACACAAAAATACTAAACACCGATAATGTTAAAATCCTACTAACACACTTAAAATTAACTCAAGAACATCCGTAGGTATAGCAACATTTTATATAACTCCTTGTGTAGACAAATCAGCCTCTTAAGGCATATACTGAAAAAATATCTTGAAACATTAATCCTAGGAGGCCTTAATACTTTTTTAGGCCAAGTGTACTAAAAAGTATTCACCCCTCTATCAATCTATATGGATTAACTCAGCTAATATATATGACCACAAGAAGAGGTAAAGTTACAGGAAAAGAAAGTATTTTGGACTGGATACTAACAGCCGATCCCAACAAAATTATTCATGTAGGAATTATGGCTGACATATCCCAGTCTCTCCCATGTAAAAACACACCATAATTCATAGAAACATTGACAATAAAACAGCCAAAAATGCAACCAAATCTGAAAAAGAAACTTTCTTTTTTCTGTCTTTATGCATAGCAAATAGGAACCATAAAAAACTTGCCTTAAGATGATGTAGTATTCACTTCAATAAAACCTTCCTCTTCACATTAAACCCAATTGCATCTCAAAGCCAAAAATAACAGGAAAAAACACAATCTGCAATAATATAAGCACTTGTAAAACCTGACTAAACCTAAGTAAAAGTACCATCTTAAAGGTTAAGCAAAACTACTGTACTACCCTATAGGAAAACCACAAGAAAACTACGAAATAATTTTGGAAAACCATCAATGAAGTTACTCAGCTTGATTAAAAAAAATCACAACCCTTTCACTGACGAAACAATAACATTTACCCCAGGATTTACGAAGCTCCATGTCGGAATAGCGTTATTCTGACACAGAGTGGTTTGTGTCCACACAGAACAGCAGCGCACCTTGCATACGCATGAAGGCGCGCTGCTGTATTCTAATACGGACACGGGTCTATGCATGAGTGCAGGGGGTGTGTTGGAGCAGTTCACGTATAATACACATGCCCCCTGCACTCCAGAATTGCCGTTCGGCAATTCAAAAGCAGAGAGGATGTCCGCTGACACTGTAAGTGTTCATGGCATACCTCCTACTGTACAGATTGTCGCAGAATGTCCAGATTTATGCCTCATAAATGTGTTCCACCTAAAATGTGTACTGCACTGGGAAATAGCTGAGGAGTGAAGTCTGTAAATAATGACAAACATTTGAGTGTAAGACTCCACATCCAGCAGAAAATTCACTCTAATGCAAAACCTATTACTCTGTCAACTTTCTAAGTTTGTTAGAGCAATATTTAAAACCTGTCCCTATTTGTCCCCACATCATTTATGGCTTTGTCCAGATTGTTTGCTCTAAGAGGTTGAGAGGTATGACTGCATACCCTCTATAAAATTCACTAATTTGCTAATGCAAACCTGTCATCCCATCAACGTTCTAAGTGTGATGAAACATAAGCACAGCCCCCCACAATGCTCCAGCACATATAATTGTGTAGAATGGTGCAGAAAGCAATGTGCAAACACCTACATTAAACAAAATTAAAACACATATTTTTTTTTTTTGTCTGCAATAATGTTTAAGCGTAGCTGAGCGGGTGTGCACTTCACACAGCTATGCTTAGCAAAGCTTAAGTATTTGAAGGAGTTAAATAGGAATATATGAACTAAACAAGCAATCCGAAACAGCATAGTGGTTACAGCTGCTGCTTTGCATGCAGGCATTCATGGTCCAAGCCCCAATGAAGTCTTTTCACTTTTATATGTGAAAGCAGTTGTAAAAGTAGTATGTTTTAATAAATGAGGTAGTACATAACATGCATCACCCAGGGTAGTTTAGCAGATCAAAAAATTAGGTGTCAGTCCAGAAAAGATGTAAAGCCCCCATATAAACACAAGTGCCCCATACAGTATAGTAACACAAGAATAAATGTAATGAAAGCACATAGGGGGATGTCAGGGAAGGTAAACATCAATTTATATGATGTCAGTAATGATGACTCAATCCCATAAAGCTAATAGTATATAAAATTAAATTTGAGCCATGTTAAGCAGTGCACAGCTATGCTTAGCTGGCGTAAGTATTGCTTACATATAAATGCTAAGCAATGAGTAGCCCAGCTCATTGAATCTGCCCACTGGTAAGCAGTGCTCAACATGCCACTTTAAGTACTACCAAGCTTACCTAAACGGGTTTGCGCGTAGCTTAGCTAAGCTCAGCATATTCAAAATGGTCCAATCACGGCAAAGTGCATGAAATCAACCCTAGTTAAACCTCGTAGGTGGGAATACAGCCCATAAACAGTTGTAGCTCATCACTGCAGGCACCATGGCAGGAGATGGTGAGGGAGTTTGCTTTTGGGCGCAACGCTGGGGCATTCAGGAATCCAGGGTCATGGTTGGACTCCTTGTGAATGACCATAAAAGGAAACTGCTGCAGGACAAGTACCAGGGCTCACAGTACAAGGTGGAGGCCTGGGACCGTCTCGCACGTGACCTCACTAATGCTACTGGTATCCCTTGGACTGGTGAGTAGGTCCCGCACCATTTTGCTGATCTGAAGCATAGGAAGAGGGATCACTTAGTTCAGTGGATCCAAGATGTTCGGGCACACAATGCCCCAGATGTGTGTAAGTATCAGTATTAATTACTATTTAACCAGGTCCAGCCTGTGTATGTGATGGATAGGTATGCATACATTTTTCTCTACCTCCTGTATAGCTGCAGTTGAGAGGGCCGCGAACACAGAAGCACATGCCAGCAGGTTGCAAAGGCTGCATAATGAGGCTGGTGAGTACAAATCTAGCTAGCAGTAATCAGGGCAAATAAACAGAAATGAGTAGAATGTCACCTGTCAGGAGTGAAATTTGTGTATTGTATGTACTGAATAAATGACAAATTAGCAGAGTAATACTGATGTACATGGTATATATCAATAAAAGTGTGAATACCTGTCAGTAAAAGTGAAAACCCCAGACTGTTGTGTTTACTTTGGCATGTGTCAGTAAGATTCAAAATGTGTACAGTTCTGCACAGCAACTATAGCTCTGATAGCATTAAGTAACTGAGGCTCACCTGGCAAATGGAAAAATAAGACACTTCGGCTAGAGATAGAAACACTTTAATACAAATAAAAATAACAAAAAGGTAAGCTCTTTTGAGGTAACCCTCTTCTTCAGACCTAAATACAAACAGACAAAAATCCTGGATTTAAATACAAGCACTGACAAATAAAAACAAGGCTTAGGAATGCATCATAAAAAATTAATTAATTCATTAATTAAATAATTAATTAATGTGGTAAACCTCTTCTCTTCAAAAGAGGTTTTAAAGACAGCGCTATTGAGGCCAGGTGGAAAATATGCCTTGAAATCCACAATCCATCTTAATTCAACATATTCTGTCTCATTTTTAATGTCCCCTTCACGCAAACTGACATTCACTTTCTGCAAAACTAAAAATTTAAAATTATGCTGTGTATCATAATCAATTACATGCTTAGCTAGTGCATTCATGCATTTGCTGTTACGTATGTCATTGAGATATTCCAAAATTCTTTCTTTTAACATGTGATTAGTCTTTCCTATGTAAAATGCACTACATAAATTACACTTTGTTAAATAAACAATATTTCTTGTGGAACAATCAGCATAAAAAGAAAACTCTATAGGCTTATCATTTAATGGATGTCTGACCATCCAAGCAGACCATATATAGGCACAAGCTTTACAGGTTCTACAGGGGTGGGCACCTCTACGCTCTGAGTAAAACCTCTCACATATATTATGGTGCTTGTAACATAACCTTTGTTTCAAGTTTCTATTATTCTTGAAGCTAAAGCTCGGATTAGTTCCCAGTACCTGGCTAATACTTGGATCAGTCAACAAAATAGGCCAATTCTTTTTAACAATATCACATACTACATTGACATTGTTAGAATAAGTCATACACAACCTCCTTCTCCCACAAAACACAAATACATGTGAGAGATGCAACTATATAGCCAAACTGGAGGCTGAGCTCTCAACTCAGGACTGGCAAGACCAGACAGGAGGGAGGAGAAGGAAACCACACACAAAACACACCACAAGTTCACAACTATAGAACACAACTGCAAAAACAACAAAACAAACAAAATCATACTGGAGAGTCTGGAGGCACTGATCAAAATCTCAAAAACAGAGCCCCAAGCCAAAGCCACCTCAGCAAAGCAACTGCCACATAAGGCATGCAACACATAGGCATCAAACAAGTCAAGTCAGTAAGCAAGTCAGCCCTAAGGCCAAACCAAACACAATGCCAGACACTTGTTATAGGTGACTCCATAGTCAGACACACTGCTGAAGCGTCCCCAGACCCAAGTTGGGAAGATTACAGTTAGCTGCCTGCTGCCTGCAGAATCAGCCACATCACACAACACCACAGCTCACCTCCACAGCAAGTACAGGCATGACCTAGTCATTGTCCATGCATGATGGTGTGAGCGACCGCATCCCTGACTGGACTACCTGGAAGAGACATAAGAGAAGAGGGGGCTTAGCCCAGGCAGGTACCAGGCTGACCCTGAGGTGTACACAACCCAGTATCCTGCCCTCCACAAAGACAATATGACATTGCATGAACACATAATTCAATATTAATGGTCATTTGTGGGATTCTAAGGGGGATAAGTCTATGTTCTGTCATGTGCCACGGATTGCCAAGCCACTTGCTTGGCTCCGGATATTGGCACGGCACCTCACACCCCTACTTAGCTTATAGGCAAGGCGGCTCCCTACCATAGTGCCTTTTTTAGGGCAGGCAAAAAAGGCAAAAATAAACTCTAGAGCAAAAAAAGGAAAAAATGGTAAGAGAATGGTATGCTCAAAAGAGAACCTCAAGCTCAAAGCATAAACCCCAACCTCCTCCTCAGTATGGAGAACATCCTCAGTTTGTGCTGTGACTGAAACCTTTGTTCCTGCCAGCACTCATTACCGGCTCCCAGATAGGTGCCAGCACCCAAATCATTATACCTCATCAGTTCCCTTCCTGAAGACACTGGAGAGTATAAATGTCTCTCCAAACACCATCATATTGGGTGACTTCAACTACCCAAACACAGACTGGGAACATTACTCAAGCCCCAACACCCTAGCACCTAGGTTCCTTGAGTTCATAAACTCAAATGCTATGGAACAACTAGTCACTCATTCCCACAAGAGAGAGAAAATATAGACCTGATCATCACAAACATGGGCTGGGACAAAAATGCTCCACAAGTATATCCCCTATATCCCTCATTGACCAGAAATTAATCTAACTGGAGATCCCACCCCCGCCCCATCCCCACCAAAAAGAACTTCTCAAAAGCAAACTTCAAAGAACTCAAACTTCTTCTTTCTTAGTGGTTGAAGACTGGAAAACCAGTGGAAGTGGAAACCCAAACCCACGCCCTTGAAAAAACCCTTTACAAAATGAACAAATGCCTCTCCTCCAGGGCACTGATCAAGCAATCCCTAATAAAATCAATCAAATTTCCACCAGACCCAAAGGCCCAAAGTCTGGTGGACTCCACAACAAACAAACTTACTACAACAAGTAGTGAAGCAAACTTAAATGACAGAGCAAAATCCTTAAAAAATGAAAATATCTCTCACTCATAAAAAATCAATACTCATCATAAAAGATAAAATCCAAACATGCCAAAAAGAAAATCAATGACACAAAGACAATTAAGACAATCACAAAGCCTAAATCATAAACCCTTTAGCTATAAACCAGGAAACTCCCAAAATCACTGAAAAAAAAGAAAAAAAAATAAATGAAATCAGACAGAACAGACATAATCAGTGGCAGAGCTCCCAAAAGGACAAATGTCTCCCCCCCCTCCCCCCCCAGGAGAAATATCTATCTACCAGAGTCTAGCCTCCCAAACATCTCCAGGACAGAGCTGTGACCTAGCAAAGCTGCTCACAATACCCCCACTGCATCGCATCATAGAAAAGCTCACCAGCTATGTAAACCCATATGTCACAAGATGGGTTGCAAACTGGCTCAAGGACAGAACACACAGGGTTAGGAGTTGCTGGTGCCATGTCAGACTCTAAGATCGTCACGGAAGGGTGTCCACAGGGCTTCAGTCCCTCCCCCCTTGTTCGTTTTTTTTTTTTTCTTCTTTGCAGGCAAACATAGGGGATTGTTGTTGACAAAATTTGCAGATGACTGCAAAACTGACTACTTTTGACCACACCTCCATCAGACAGAGACATCCTCAGAAAGGTATAGAAATGGATAACTGGTCTGTATCACTGCTGGACAGAGGCACAGAAAACTAATGGGTATAGTATTCTCATCCTAAGGGGTGGTGAAAGCCACACACACTCTGGCTAGGCTTATAAATGCCCTAGGGCAGATAGCCTAGTATGAACCTATGAACCTATGAACAACCTATTCACAGGTTGATTAACTTTCCTTCCTGCAATTTGTACTTCAACTCGACAGCTATCAGAAAAATAGGGCTTGGTTTTACAGATATCGGAGGAATTAACCTCCACTATTGCACTATCTATTTCAGACTTCTTGTATCCTCTATCTAGAAGATCTGATGTAAGGCCCTGGACCGCAGCAGTGTAGTCAGCCCTATCAGTGTGATGTCTCTTACAGCGTAGCACTTGATTCTTGACTACATTTTTCATAATATGCCTGGGATGCATGCTGGAGCGATGGAGAATGTTATTCTTCCTACAATCTTTCCTGTGCATTTTAGTGGATACATCTCCTAATATGCTCTTACTAACATGAACATCCAGAAAGTCCAGTTTTTCGTTTGAAAATTTAAGTGAGGAAGAGAAGTAAGATGAAGTATTCTCAAGGAAGTTATCAAAACTGTTTAAATTTTGCTCATTCCCATGCCAAGTAAAAAAGATGTCATCCACAAAACTCTTGTAAAACGTAATGTGTTGCTTGAACATGTCAGAGACAAATACCATCTCCTTCTCCCACTGGACCAGCACAATGCTGGCGTATGTGTTGGATTCTGGATTTGTAAAACAGATTAAGAATACAAAAAATGTTCCATACACCAAGATCTGATACCTGAATAGTAATGTGTTAACCATTGTTTTCCATACTGTAAAATATGAAAGTGTGAATACACAGTATAAACAACTGTCTACCATGCATGAATGTCACAATTACAAAGTCAGATTGTCCAAATCAGAGAGTATTATATAGAAAAAAAAGTCCTTCGGCTTTTCCAGGTTAGGGGTTGCAACAGCAGAACTCCGGTCCGTTAATGACTGGCAGTGGATTTTATGGTGCCGAGTTGCCAGCCCGATGCCCAACCTTCAAAGAAGGCACACCCATTCACGCACACACCTACCTGCATGTCTTTAGACATCATTCGACCATGGGGAGGACATGCAGACTCCAGACAGAAGTCGCTCCAGTCAAGAATCAAGCAGGAGAACCTCTTGTTGTGAGGCGACAGCGCTAACCGCTGCACCAGTCAAAGAAGAAAAAGCAATTCCTTAATAGCTCATTGTGATTAAACACAGGCTTGTGGTACCTTTTTGCACAAACAGGCAGGGTTTGAATCCCGGGAGTGGTAGTAAGCTGTTTGCATATTCTCCCTCAAGAATATGTGAATATGTGTAGAAACAGTCAGGTAGTCTTAACAGACATTTCCTCCACAGGTGTACCAGTAAGGAAAGAGGTATATATATGCTATAAGAAGGTTGTAGTTATACACTGTATACAACACCCACTGCCCAACCCCAAGGCCATAGGAAGAAGTAATGTGAGGTCATATCCGCAGAGTAGTGATTAGACTAATATAACAGTTGTGAGCAACTGAATAATATACAGTTGTTAATGTCTCTCTCTCTCTCCCCCACCCTGCAACAATAATCTAAACACATAAATAAATGGGTATGTTCCTTACCAAACCTACTGTTGGGACATGTTTCCTATTGTTCTAAAACTATCTAAATGTTTGAATATTAATGTTCCCTGTTGAAATAATATCATTGGTGGCCTGTTGCTATCAATGTAACCTGCATTTTGTTATAATATCCATTGTGGTTCCATATTTGCACATGTTCTGTTTGCTATGCAACTGTTTTGAAATCTGTTTTATGGGCTCAAATGGAACACCCATGCATGCTGTTATAACTAATCCTGGAATTTATTTGTTCATGACTAACCAATATATGTTGTAAAACCTCAACACCATAGCACATCTGGGAAGGCTGATCCCAGTGGATCCGCCTGTCCCGTCTCAGCTGGGACCCACCCTGGAAAATCCTTGTCTGCTGGTCCTGCACCACCTAAGGGTGGAACTGCCACAGACAGGACACTGTCACCCATTCGCAGGTCCCGGATCTGGTGCATAGTGAGCTTCAAAAGGCATTTGGAGATCAGCTACGCCAGTTTGAGGGCTGCTTGGCGCATCTTGAGGGTCAGCCTGCCCCTCCTGCTCAGCCCCAGCACAGCCACCTTTGGGGCCATTAAGGTGCAGTGGTGACTGCTCATGGGTGGGGACCTGAGTCCCACTGTAACCATTTGGGGGGCTTATGTGCTTCTGATTCCCAACCCTCCCTGTCCAAGGTGTCTGCCCCCCACATGTGTCATATACCACCTTGTCTGCTATCTTGTCTGTGTTCTCTGTATTCCTACCAAACTTACCTCCCCAATTATACCTACTATCCTTCCCCAACATCCCACTCTCACCTTAAAAAAAAAAAAAGGGCAATCTGTTCCCAAAAAAAAAAAAATTACGCCCCATACATAGCTGTCCATTGCACACACGTGTCCACTGGACACATGTAATTTGATCCAATTGGCTTCACAACACATTACTATTGTCCTCACCCCTCTCTCAGGGGTATGTGTCCAAATGTGCATCCAAATTTTGTAAAAGTGCACAGCTGTTACTGTAGAAGATATGGACAGCTATGGACCTTCCCTACTCCCATCCTGCACTTCCCTAGCCATCTTTCACACTGTTTTTCCCTCTACTTGCCCCTTTTTTCACCACTGTCCTATCACCCTTTTTTCTTCTCTTTTAAAGAAATTAGCGTGGGGGTAAGCGGGAGTAAGTGGCGGTAAGAGAGTTTGCGAGTTGCTAAGCGATGCCTACACAGATTAAGCATGTTTTCGTTTAACAGTATTTTAGCGCCGCTTAGCTTAGCAGAAACCTGCTTAAAACTGCTTTAATCACTCTGTTGCCATCAGCCACTGTTCTGCCCAGCAAAAAAATAATCAGCCTTGCCAAGTCTTGAAACCAGGACCCTGTACACTAGAGTCAAAGAACATACCACGACATCATCTGAGCTGTATGAATTAATCTTGCTTTTTCAAACTTATCATGCAGTCTGCTCATTTAACATTAATGAAAAAGCAACCAGTCTCAGTTCTTATACCAAGGACCCTGTACACTAGAGTCAAACATACCACTACACCATCTGAGCTGTATGAATTCTTCTTTTTTTCTTCAAACATATCATGCAATAGAGGCATACAACAATAGTGAGAAAGTTCTGTAGAAACATTCATGTGTTGTCTGTATGTATGTATGTATATGTATATATATATATATATATATATATATATATATATATATATATATATGTGTGTGTGTGTGTGTGTGTGTGTATGTAGTTATATAACATGCACATGCAGTGCAGCCATACCTCAGAACCATACCTATCAACCTCTTAGTGCAACAGTAATAAACAAAGGCTGCACAAAGGGTGGGAAATATGCCACATATAGGGACATAATCAGAATATTGCTGTCATAATTGAAAGGTTCTACAACAACTGGGATCAGCAGAACCGTCTGAATGATATGAGGATGGGAACTCACATGTATGTCATTGTTCAGACATAAATCCTTGGATCATAACAGCACTTCCTAGACAAATACAAATAAACTGTGGAATGGAAACAAAGTATGGGCTAAGCACCTGGACAGTCTGCAAACAGCCTGGCAGTGGAGAGGTATGCTCACAACCCTTTAGTGCAATGATTCTGGAACAAGCTTGACAAAGTGTGGGTACAAAGGCATGACAACAGAGACATACCCAAATTACATGAGTAGATAAGCTTAGAAGGTTGTTGTACTAACACTATTACTGCTAATGTATATTGACAGAAATATTACCTTACTGCATTTTTTATACACTGTCCTGAAGACAAAATTACCACCATAACAGATACAAGCAAACGTAATCAAAGGATTATGCTAATCAATGCCACAGGTCTAAATCTTAAAATGCACTCTCTCGAATCACTCCTTAAAAGGGAGAACATTGACATTTGTGCAGTAACAGAGACCTGATTTAAACCTCCAGAGAACACCCCTCTGTTACCAGGCTATACCTCATAACACATGTTTTGGTCCCAAAACCTGGTCTAAAGTCCTAAAGGTGGTGGTGTCCTGATATTCTTAAAGGATATGCACACCTCCAGAGTAGTAGCCCAAAATAATGCATCAGAAATACGTCAGGTACAACTAACACTGGGCAAGACTGCAATCCAGGTTGCAGCCTGCTATACACCCCCCACCATGTTCCAAGACTACCACTCCATGTTTCTAAACACCCTGAAAAATATCAAGGTGCAACCCAATACCCTTACACTGGGGGACTTTAAATACACAGTGTAGCTGAAATTCTGGGGTGGTATGGGGCCATTCATCTGCCACCCCCACCCGTACACAGTCCAAATAATACGTACACACTATGCTGCTACAAAATCAAGATAGGCTGTACACAATGGCCAGACATAGACCGATCTCTTAGCAAAATAATTGAAATGACTGAAGACAGCACACAGAAAATCAACCAACCAGTAATCCACACAAATTATTATACTCTGATGTCTTGGACATAGCCTTCAAATAGTACAACACTACAAAACATACTTGCCTTGAATACAAGAATCAATTAACACTTAATTACATATTTAATTCAACATCCTCCAATTACACTCCTTTAACCCCCTAGGGGGGAAAAAGTATCAAATGTTAAAATGTAAATTGATCCTTTACATAACAATGGTTAATTTATAACTGTTCTATCAAACTGACCAGACTGTTTACAAAACAATACCCTGTAACCCACTACTGTCCCCATGGTGAAATGTATCAAAATGTACAGCTATAGACCTTTTGTGTTACCTATTAGTAATATCTCTCACATGTACTAACAGCCTACTTTTAACACATTTAATACTCCTCCCCACATAAAATGTGTTACAAGGGTATCTAAGAGTGTTCTGAATACACCAACCTCTTCACTGTACAGGGTTACACATGTTGTCCAGCCTTTGCACTCATATGTACCCCAAAACATGTGTGGGATTCCACAACATCACAGGAATGACAGCACTAAATAATGATAGACCACACCTATCAATCTCTTACTGCATGACATTTGGACAAAGCCTGGCACAAAGTAGAGGACAGAAGCCAAAAAACAGGACCATATTTGAAATATCGCTCTTATACTCTGAGAATGTTGCTGGTGTTACAGGAGTGGTTGCAACATATCCTTTCTGAGGGGTATGAAGTCAGAAACACAAATGGATGTTGCCATTTACTGATAGCAATCACCACAGTATGCCACTGATTTGCCAAGGATAACACCTGCCTGGGGAACAAACCAATCACATAATAGGCAAACCTCTAGCCATTATGTGGATAGCCCTGCAGTTGAGTCCATGCAGAACTAGCATGTACACACAAACCCTGTAAAACCAGCAGTATTCAAAGCATATAAACCTGCTCGATCTAGGAGTATAAATAAAAATTATAATGTATGGCAATGTATGCACGAGCCTCCAAGCAGCAGTAGCTAAATCTTTTGCATGTTTTTTGGTAGCCTGTCACCATTAGAGTGGCTAGCTGTGGGCTGAGCTGGTCTGATGTTTTCTGAGTTTTTTTCCAGGAGTTTTCTTCTTTATGCAATGGAATTCCATAAATCTAGGTCCTTTTTCCGCTTTGAAATTGCTTTCCTTTTGTACCTTGTGCTTCCCTGGTGCTGCTGTTGCATGCTTTTTCAATTGCTGGTGGTGTTTCTGTGCTAGGTAGCGTAATCAGTCTGTGTACATCCAAGTTGTGCATCTTTCTCCCTCCCCTCTGTGGGTTGGGGAAGAAATGTAGGTAGGTGGATAGCCTGATTTAAAGATACTCTGGATACCACCTTTAGGCATAAAAGTAGGATTTGTTTATCTGGACACTCTATCTTTGATGGAAGATCAGAAAGGGCTGTACTGCCATTAAGAGGAAGCTCAGTGACCCTTCTTGCTGTACAGCAGTGACCCAGAGGGCTGAAGTTTTTTCCAGCAATTCTGCTGCAATTCTGCTGTTGCTGCTGGTTCGAAGTTTCAAGTGCAAAATTTTCTAGCACAATGCAGGTAATGGTGGCTGTAATGGTGGCTTTAAGGCTTTAATTCATTTTTAATTCTCTCCTGAAACCGCTCTGTGAGAGGATCTGAGGGATGCTGGATCGTGATTCATCTGCTGAGCTGGTAGCTGATGCATGAATCTTAATGGAAGAGTATGACAGGCCTTTGTGGAATAGGTTCCATTCCACATTCCTGGCTGCGTTTCACGGTGTTACCAGTGACACATTTTCCAGCAAAATGAGATATCTTTCCATTATTTTTTCCTTTTAGGTTTTATTTTTTAGGTGTTGAAGGTCTGATGAAGCAGATAATAATTTGGGATAAATTGGGGTTAATTTTGGTAAATTTGTTGTTATGCAATGTTCCAGGCAGTCAGCTGCAGAGTTTTCAGGTTGGGATGCAGGTGTTTGTGAGTTCTGAGTTAGGGACAGGGGGGGAACTGGTAAGGGCCACATCTGTTCCCTTGGAGACATGCTCCTCTACAATGGCCCAATCTGGTCTGGCCAAAATGATCCTTTCAAAGTCCCTTGTGGTCCTTGGACTTCCAGCTTCAATTGTGCATCAGGAATGCATGGTGGAAAAGATGACATGGATGCTAGGATTTCTAAGAACCTCCATGCCAGTGGAGTCCACCGCCCATGCGCCATGCCTCTGCAATTGGTTTCTGTAGAATTTCTTTGATGATCATTTCTGGGAGCATCCATTTCTGGGAGGCTTAAAGATGTCCCCCATTGGTATTGTTTCGTGGGCATCCGTGCATGTCCCGCTTAGGTAGTCTGCCGTAGTATTTCCTTTCCGGTACAGCCCTGCTTGTAACTTTTTGTTGTAACTCAATGTTGTAACTCAGAGGCTGTCCAGGGTAACTCAGTGCCATACCTAATGTGTGCCTCCCCGTTTGTTGAGAAAATTACCATGTGTGCCCTCAACTGTGGTGTTGTCATCAACTGGCCTTGCCGTAATGTCTGGTTTGAAAGCCAAAAATTGCTGTGAATGGTTTTTACAGCTGCCTTGCCAGTTTTACTGCCAGCATTTCCCTTTGGTTGCCTATCCATCGTTTGTCCATGCTGTTCCATCCCCCAACCGTGGGTGTCCATTTGAGGTGCATGGTCCCCCCCATTTGAGCGCTTTGAGTAGTCTAGGACAGAGTTTTGTTTGTTTGCCCTGAGTGGTCGAACCAGTGTCCTTTAATGAGTGGATGAAGGCTCCTGAAGCCGTCTGGACTGAGACCATAAATTCTTGGAATACCACTGATTTGAGTCTCATGGTAGCTTTCTCGCGATGGTTTCATTTACGGGCATGCAGCCCAATGTCTGTGGTGAAGCCCAATGCCTGTGTAGATGGTTTTGCTGTGTTATGGCCATGAAGTAGAGAGGAGTTGCTCCTAGAGGGAGCTTGTTAGAATCTCATTTTTTTAATGTGTCCAGCCCGCATCTAAAAAGGTTATCTTTTGGGATGGTATCAATCTGACTTTTTATATTATCTTGTGTATCCTTATATAGGCTATCTTTTTATGAGGGCTGTCAAGCTCCCCGCTTGTTTGCAATCCCATATCCCAGATCTTGTTTGTCAGGTAATCTGTATTTTGAAATATTCAATGTAACAGCCATGTTGTCCTTGTAGCCTGCAATGAGCTTCTGGGCTGAGGTAGATGAGCCAAAAAGCCAGGAATTGATAGTGCTCTGATCCTGCAAGAAGTCTGAGGCATGTTCTGCAATCTTGGTCACATGGGGTATAGCAGGCAGAATTGATTCAGATCTAGAGTAACAAGCCATCTGGAGGAGATCGCTGCAATCTGCATTGCTGTAGACGGCAGGTTTGAAAGGAAGAGAATGAGGTAATGTCAGCCTTTTTTTGGCTCCAAGGAATATTCCCTTTTGCTTCTTTCCCGGTTTAGGAAGAGTCTGGATGTAAAAAGTCTTTCTACTACAGATAGTCTGGTTTTCCACATTTGCTTTTTTTATGGGGATGCACCTGCTTTCTATTTCTCTCTATATTTGATCCATTGTTTCTTGCTTTTCCACTTTCTTTTTGAAATATGGAAACGATTCCTCCTGGCTGGTCTCCGCCTGCAAAATCCACTCTGTCTGGTACTCCTCTATATTGTCGAAAACTTTTCCCACAAGTGCCTCAGTTGTCTCTGGTATGCAAAAAGCAGAGCCGTCACTGGTGATTGTCCTGTTGAATGGTTACTAACTTGCTGAATGTTATGTACCATTTCTGACACATACTTTATATCTAAAGGTTCATCAGAGGACAGTTTTTTAATTGGTCTATCTAGCATAAATTCTTGATATTGGATCATGAAATTGACAGTTCAAGGCCCTAGCTGAAGTGTGAGCTTAGAGGTAAACTTTTTTACCCCATCTCTGGACCTGGAGGGAGGATTTTTGGGAGGTTTGCAGAGATGAGTGCAGAGGCGGAGATAGCAGCCCCCTGCAAGTGGAGCTCGATCTGCAAAAGGAGCCTTGTATAAAAGACCCCAGAACCCATCGGGCTTAGTGAACCTATCATAGCAGGGCAGGAGGTAAATAATATCAGGCTTACAGCATCATTAAATGTATAGAACAATCACTGAGTACAGGCATCATTGGTACATGGTTCTACAACAGAAAGAACTTCTAGGTGCTAAAGGCCTCTGTGAGCCTAAAATGCAGGAAGAATTCTACAATTTTTTCCTGGAGTCCTGAAAAATCTTGGAAAGTAAGGTGGGAATTGAGAGGAGAGGGGGATGGAGGTTTCTCTTCCAGAACAGAGGAGGTGGAGAGGCTGAGATGAGGGAATCTGGCCATCTGTCTATGGAAAGGAGAACCTGAAGGAGTCTGTGGTATCTGGCTTTAGGCCTCTTCTCTGGAGGCTGTGGGGAGGGGGAGGCTCTGCTCTGGGGGAGGGGATTGGTCTGATTGGAGAGGTTGTGTCTGGGCCTGAGAAAGAAAGCCGGAACCTGGAGAGGAGGGCCTGAGAGGGTCTCTTTTTGAAGATGCTTTTTTAGGTTTTAGGCTTTAAGCAGGCAGGCCTTTTAGTAGCTTGGCTGCATTGGGCCCTCCAGCAGCAGGGCTGCAGGAGGTGGAACAATCAGCCTAGGAGCTCCGATAGATCCCGGAAGACCGCGAGAGGGAATAGAGTCAGATTCGACCAGTTTAGAACCTCTTGTAGAGAAGTTCCACCAGGTTCGCTGAAGGAAGAACCGCTGGAGGCTACCGGCCGCCTCACCGAGAGATGCTGGAAGTGAGCTGGGCTTAAAACGCGTACGGCAGCGAGAGCGAGACGCCGTCGCAGTTCGCCGCCCAACATGAAGTCTTGGCCGATCCAGCGGCATAATCGAAGCAAATCCTTGTGCGCAAAGGGATGATAATTGTGAAGTCGGAGGAAAAAGCAAATAATATAAAAGCAAGCACAGGCTAGTTAAAAGTGCCAGCCGTGGTTCAGGCCGGCGTCTAAGCGTCCGTGGGCTAAAAAGCACAGGGCAGGTATAAGTGAAATCTTATAGTGGTAGTTATTCTTCACAAGTAAGCAGTAGGCCCCACAAGCTTCCCAGTTCTTCACTTTTCCCACAGGATCTTAACGGGTATTCTAAGCTTTTAGAAGTCTTACTAGTGCGGAAGGGATCTTGATAGTAGCGCACGCCATGGACCTAGTCTTGGTAGCCGTTGGAAGTGGATCAAGTACCCTGGCTCGGATCTGCTGATGCCTGCGCCACCGGCTGTAATTCTAGCCGAGGGTGCGAAAGACTGACGCCGTAAAGCCCTGATGCCGACCCAGCTAGCTACAGCTGGTCAATCATATTGCCTGTATTGCCAACAACAAGCCAGACCCAGACTTTATGCGGCATGGAAGACCATCAGCAATACTCACATTCTGTCCCTAAGTCTGGAACCTTCTAAAAACATTTAATTGGCCTGTCTCCACAAGTCTTGTAAGAGGTACTCCCACCTGCTGTCTGTAACACTGCTGCCCATACACCTCAAGGATGTCTTCCTTACAGGCAAGGTAAAGGGACAACGCCCACATGAAGTACTCAATTATAGGAGTGTGTTGCCATGACATTGGCTATTGGAAGAACTACACAGCTGCTCTGTATGCAATTAGCAAGTGGGGAACACCAACTGGTGCACAGGCCATCACCTGGTCATGAATCTACAAAAGCCACGCTGCCACCAGTTCTATCCCTGTAGGTGAGAGAGAGAGAAAAATAGAAAAAAGAACAAAAAAAGGTATGTGAAACATGTAAGCATGTAACTGAATGTAGTAGTTGGTCTGTAATGCGAAATATGATTTTGAAAGAATAGATGTCCCAACAAGACTTACTGTACTGATGTCCTGCTGAACAGCTGCTATGGCCATAGCATCTGGTACTGTCTGCACTGTGCGAGATCACAGCCATACCTCTCAACTGTATAGATCTTCACAGAATGTCCAGATTTTACCATCATAGGTTGTGGTCTGTTCCTTCTTAAATCTGTACTTTTCTGGCAAATAGCTGAGGATTTAAGTCATTAAGTAATGTCAAACACTTGAGTTTAAGACTCCACATCCTCCAGAAAAGTCATGGTAATGCAAAATGTATTATTTTACAAACTTCCTAAGTTTGTAACAGGAATATTTAAAATATGTCCCTAATTATCCCCCCATCATTTTAGGCTCTGTCCAGATGTGATGTTCTATGAGGTTGAGAGGTAGGATCTCAGTTCAGGAGCCTGACTCATCCTGGGAAAGGACATTTCACATATGGCAACTGCTGGCGTTACTGTCAAACAGTAGTGACTGTGCCACTGCTAGGCCAGTTAATGTGATGTTGTCCATATCCATATGTTACCTGTGAATATGAGTATGATACATGTTTGTCTTGTAAATCTATCAGACCTATACAGGGCATGTGCATAGTAAAGTAATGTTGCAGATGTGTGTGTTGAACTGCATGTGATATACTGAATTAATAACATTCAACTATACAGTGTTCTGCTGGACAATAAGCACATCTGTGACTGATATCTGTAGTCACGTACACATATACTTGCGTTATGTCAGCCAAACCATTGGCAAGTCTGTGAGCAATGACATCATAACATAATAGCCAACTTATGACTATTGGACATCTTCCAGGTTATCACAGTGATGTCAAAGCCTACTGTGCAATCAACTTACTAATGTATGGTGCAGCTATATTAATACAGTATCAATACTGATGTCCCCTTTGTCACCCATTTATGTGTGCCATTGTCCAGAAGTACTGCTATAACAGGTTAAGAAGTATGACTGAGTAGCAGGACTGTAAATACAGTGTGCCACACTGACATAGAACAGAAATTTATACCAGGTATCCCCTGAGCACATGTATGTGTATGTTCGGCTGAAAGGCACAAAACTGATAACATGGCTTGCAAACAGTCAGGAAGATAGGTTGTGCATGTTGCACATGTGTGTGATTTCAGTGTCAGTGCATACAACAGACATAAATGTGTACAGCTACTGGTTGTTGCATTGCCCTGACACTGATATGGGTACTACAATAGGCATGAATATCAGGTAGTAATCGGAGAAGTGTCCAACTGTGTTATGACCCTCTGTTCATGTCTACTAACAGCTATATCAACACCTATATACAGTGGATATCAAAAGTGCACACACCCCTGTTGGAATGCCAGGTTTGCGCACTGTATGACAATGAGACCACAGAAAATAATTTCAAAATGTTTTCTCATCTGGAGTGTGACCCATAACCTGTACAATTCTATTGAAAAACAAACAAAGCTGTTTCAAGGAAGGTGAGTAACTATTGCCAAGTGAAGATGTGCCATGATGTTAGAGTCCAAACAAATATGAATGAATGCTGTAATCATCTCAACAGGTGCTTACACAACATATCAGTTTAAGGGTGTGCATTCATTCAACTGGCTTATTGTACTGATTATTATTTCCATATGTTTTTCAGAACAGATTCTTATGTTTTTAATTGAATTGTACAGAATACAGGTCACATTAAAGGTGTGAATTGTTTTGAAATGAGTTATTGTGGTATCATGCCTCAACTGCACAAATACCATGCATTGTAAAAGGGGTGTGTACACTTTATATCCACTGTAGATGTATGGACTCAGCAATACCTGACCTGTAAAACCAGTGTACACAAAGGTGGACTAATTCCCTTTGGTGGACAGTAGCAATACACAAACCACATAATAGGTTGCTATATTGGCTGCCCAGACACATACAGGTGCAGGCAACAACTTGGAAGCAAGTTCACCTCTATCGGAGCAAGCATGCAAGTTCACAGGTGACTCCCTGTAAGGCTGACTATGACTACAAAACATAAATATCCACACCACCAAGGCTAACTGCAACAGTGTCTCCACATATGCTGTCAGTCTCAGAGGCAGCAACACAATTCACCCTGTACTGGGAGTAAAGCACACTTCATACACACATGCCATGGATATAGGCAACCTGCATCAAGGTTAGGTGGGAACATTGCTACCCTGTCCACCTCATTTGTATTGGGGGATATGCACATCAACCACACTCCTCCCCTCATCAATGATGAGCATGTACATATTGCCTATTGATAGCAACAACAGCAAGTCTCCATAGGGCATGATAACATCACTGTCTGCCTCCTACATGAACTCAGGCATGTGCTCACAGCTCCATCACACACTACAGTTAAACACAGACTTGGAACCATCCACATAGAAGATGGCCACTGTCATCCCTCTACACAGAAATGAATGGAGAACACAGGATTATTCAATTAAGTGTCCAACATTGGGGGGAATATAACACCTCAGGGCCAGAAGTGCAATGCAAGCTGATACAGCCATGACAGATTAGAAGGTTATGGTGTAATCTGGATTATTTGCCAGTAATATCTACTGTTGATGTGCAATTTGAGAACCGTATGAGGTCCTGTGACCTTTTTTCCTATTTATGTCTTCCAGGTGCAATGCAGAGGCCTAGTCTCCCAGCATTTTCAGAGGCTGGAACAGAGATAATCAGACAAGCAGATATACAACATTATGCTTTTCTATTTGGCAGGAAAGCACAAGATCTGAGGGAGAGGACCGCCCTGTGGATTGATCTTGTCCCACAGGGTAAATGATGTTGGCCTGCACGGCAGATTATACAAGCAGGTGCGGTATCGTGCCGCGACCTATTCCGCCATGCCCGTCAAAGGGCTGCTGCCGTAGTGAGGGACCGGCTAGCCACACGTGGGGGACCAGTCATCCAGCCTCCAATGACACCCACTGAGGAGCTCCTCTCCAACCTTGGGGCACCCACCCAACGCATCACACATGAACGTGAAGAAAGCATTGTGGAGGTGGGTTACACCCACACAATGGACGAGCAGCGTGCAGGTAAGGCCCCAGTGCACATTACTAGAACACTGCTGCATATCTATTTGTATCTATATAGTATCTACTTGCATTTGTCAGATAAGATAGTAGGTGTTGCTGGTGTTTCGTAAAGCACAGACATGCGCATCTATGGTGATGGCCAGCATATTTTGTAGTATTGGGGGTTGTACTGCTAATGTGTTGAAATGCTGCTTCCACCCTGTACCAATGCCACATTAGTGGCTACTGACATTACCTATCTCCCACAGCTATTTAGGTCCCTCTGCTATACAACTGGGACAGCAGCCTGTAGCTGGTGAGTACGGAATTGTTTTGTTGAGGTTTGCCAATACACCGACCATGTTAAGACCATGCACACATTCATCACATCTACCCATAATGCATGATGTACATGTCCAATTTTGTTGGTGTTAACTGCAGTGCATCACAGTGGCCACCGTAGGGGCATATCTGAAGGGTATGCAAGATTCCTGCAATATACCTCACAACCTGTCAGTGCAAGTTGTATGGACAGAGACAAACAAAATGGTGGGACAAATGGGCTACAGTAGGGACATGTATAAAACATTACCCCTATACAGTGGATACAACTGTGTACACACCCCTATTAAGATGGCAACTGTTCCTGATATATACGACAGACCACAATAATACATTCCACACCTTTTACAACCTGTAATGTGATCCTAACATGAACAATTAATGTGTAAATAGAAATATATGTTAGGGCAAAAAATATGGGGTATACAAACCTTACAAAACACTGGATGCATATGTGTGCACACACTCCAAATAACATATTGTGGAGGCAACTTGTGATGTACTGACAACATTCACTTTACTTGAGTACACACCTGCCATCAAGTACAGGGCCTCAATGTCACACCAAGTAATGGTCTGCTGTCCAAGAATTATGTTCATGACATTTGCTCAGTTGCCTGCAACAAAAGCAGCCATGGCTTGCACAAATCTTACAAAACATCAAAGGGATCCCATATCTGAAAGGTAGCAGTCAGAAGTAGGGGAAAAAAAAACATTACCTCATCATTGTACATACCATGGAAAACAGTGCAGACAGTGATCTAGAGGTGTATTAAATATGGGCCAACAGTGATGTTGAAAAGAACCAGATGCCCATCCGAAACAGATGACAAAACATGTTGAAAACTGATCAGGGAGGCTGCCAGGAGACATGCAGCAACACCGAGGGAGCTGCAGGAATGTCTAGCAAGTAATGCCTGTGTAGTACCTGTGGCAACAATTGGCTGGATTCTGCATAAGTGTGGCCTATGGGATAGGGTAAGTAGGCGGACGCATTTTCCCACAAGAAACACCACCAAGGGCTGTGTACAGGTAGCAAAAGCATAACATCAAGTCTCCCAAAGGCATGTTTTGCAATGTGTAATGGTGTCATGAGACCAAGGTTCAAACCTACAGACAGTATTCATAAAGATACGTGTGATGCACAAACAACACCTCACTTCACCTCAGGGCCACCATCCCCAATTTGACGCTTGCTGGTGCCAGTGTACAGCTTTAGGGTTGCTGTTCATTAGCTGTAACTAGGCCTGTAGACATAGTGGAGGAAATGGGGAACACTTCAAAATAACACTCATGTGTGGCCCACAGTTGTCACGCATCTGCAATAAGGCTGAGGATGGGGAGGGGTTTCGGCTTCAAATACAACAGTGAACTGAAGCATACATCCAAAGCGAGCTAAGAATGGCTCTATCTGAACACATTCAAGGTTATGAATTGGGCCAGACATAAACCATACTCAACAACAATAGTAAAGCCCCTGTGTTACCTCCAAGGGCTGTGCACATGAGCTGGCCTTGCAATCTGGCATTGTTGGGGGACCTTTGTATGGAAGACAAACCAAATAATGCAAAGTCAAGATGTGCCAAGCTAGTACACCCCTTCCCAGGAATAGTGACTGCTGTAATTTACTTAACAGGTGCTTCAACAAATCATTGGTTTAAGGGTGTTCACACTTATGCAACCGCCAAATTGTACGCATCTCATTCAGTATCTTCACAACCAACACATTTGTTTGATTTTTGATTGGATTGCACAGGTCGTATGTCACATATCAGGTGTGTGCAATGTTTTGAAATGCAGTAATGTGATCCCGTTTCATATCTTAGAAGAGGCTGGCATGTTAACAGGGGTTTGTACGCTCCTCATATCCACATTAAGTTGGTGTAACTGGATTTTATTGCACATACATGCGCTGCTGCTGATGACATCTGCAAATCAAATGTCAGTCATTAATTAGTGACATCAGTCCTCATATCATCCCAGTTATGTGTCAAACACATAGGAGTTGTGAGGAACAGAGCAAACATAACTGCCAGACATCTACACATTCAGCAATGATTTGTACAGTTGTGAGGTATGGTCTACAACAGATGCTAGTGTGCTATATAGGTGCACAGCAATAATGTGAATATGGGTGCAGTGTGTTCCAGGGGAAGGGACATCACCTACTAACACAACTCATGCATCCCAGGGATGTATATTGTTATTAACAAAGATTAAGAATGGCTACAATGCATGATGTTGAGTGCCATGTGTCATGCATGTCAACTGTTGGGTAATGTGAAGTCTGTGTAATATCCTTCTGCCACCACACCTGTAAGTGTGTGTGTGGAAGTAAACCATAACATACAGGTATTAATTTACATATTTTGTCTTCCCCTCACAGGTGGCGATGGGGGTTGGGGTCCCTCCCCCGTGGAAACTGATGTCAGGGTCTCTGCAGACTCTGACAATGATGATAGGCATAGTGAGGCACAGGCAGGGTTGTCAGGGGCTGAATCTGTGCCACTGGTTGGCATCCCACTTTTGTCCACCCCATTCCCGCAAACAGTCAATGCCCAGACATACCCCATCACCTGTGGCCATAGATGAGGGACATTTGGCGGGTGGTAGCATGGGACAAAAAAGTGTGGTGACTATGGCAAGTGTGTCTGTAGATACCAGCCATAGCCAGATAACAGGCAAGGTCCCACACAGCAGGATGGACAGGGGTCGCTCTAAGAGGACTGCTGCCCATCATGCTCCTGCCACAAGTGCTACAACAGGTGTCAACAGATGCATGTTTCGGAATGTCATGGAGGCACAGGCACATACTGAACGTTACACCAGAGATGGTCTGAGGCTCCAGAGGGCTACTCTTCCTGCTGTACATGACAACATCTGTGATCTTGCAGATGCCCACCATTATTATGTGGAGGTCATGGATAGACAGTTGTGTGAGTTGGTGGCAATCCTCAACGGTGGGATGTCTGTGGTAGAGCATGTGGTGTGAGTAGGCCATCAGCCATGTGGACATAGGACAACACCACAAACAGCTGAAGGTCTATGTTGCCAAGCAACATCTCGCTCCCATCCCGTATTGGCAGTACCAGCAGCACTAATGCAGGGGGGTTGCTGTCCACATCACACGGGCACGTGGTCCTGGCCGGTCCCAACAGGGATGCAGATCCAGCAGACAATTGTTATTGTCACGGGAGAGTACCATATCTTGGATTCTGCCTGGTGGTGCCAGTGGAACCCCTGACAGGCCCAGTTCCCATGTCCGTGGCCAGACACAGGGAACTGTACACCCTGCTATGTACAGTCCGCAGCTGTCCAACATACCCCTGTATAGAGCAGCCACATGGTGGATGTGTGCATACGTGTACACACACACACACACACACACACACACACACACACACACACCACCATCACAGCTAGGGCACCTCCATACTTACACACACCACCTCTGCATGGCCCATTTAATAAACAATCCCCTAACCCACACACATGATGTCAACCAAATGGCTCAGCCTAGGCCTCTGGCAAACCCACACCACACCCTGTGAATATGAGGACACCTGTGCCACATTGCTGTCATCCATACCATTGATGCAGGGACATGCTAATATGGTTCTGATGCACAGGGTGAATGTACTGCACTTTAGCAATGTAATGCTGTTTAAAGTGTTGTCAGCTGGCATGTTTAATGCTTACATGTCAGAATGTGTAGGTGTTCAGCCATGATGCATTCTTGCTGTTATTAACACTGACCGAATGTGGTCTCCATAATGTATTCTGTTTGTGTTCTAGGTGTCTGCATGTCAGGAAGATGTTGGCCTGCTGTCTTTTCCTACAAGGGGTGTGGCAGTGTGGTAACACATTGCCTGTATCATATCCAGGGTACAGCTGAACACAAGTAACAAGTCTGTATATCAGTTCTTACATGCGCCACATGTAAGCAGTTCTGTACAGTGGACAATGGTAAGTGTATTGGGTGGCACATAAAAAGGTTTGTGAATAACACACACGCAGAGGGTTTTGTGTTGATGCAACAGAGAGTACTGTTCACATGAATATACTTCACTTTGCAGAGAACTCATTTTTGCAAATGTAATTCCACCAAGACCAAATTGCCAAAACCTCAAATTACAAAATAATCAGTACACCAAATTTCCCCACTGTAGTGCAATCCGGGAGTTGGTATATATAGTTGTGGGGGTGTGGGGAGCACAGCCCCCCACATTAGAGGGTGTGGGTGGCGTAGCCCCACACCTAGTTTGATTAACAACTAATTACTGTCTTAACATAAACTGGACAGTATAACAGCATGCTACGCAGGGGGACTACGCACAACACAATCCCCAATGTGGGGGCCTGTGCCCTTAACAACCACCCTCAACTATATATACTAACTCCAATATTGCTGTACAGTTGTACAGTGGAGGAAAAGGGCATTTATACTGTCACTACTAGTTTTGGTGAAATGAATTTCCACAAAATGATTCTTTCGCAATTTTAGCTTTTGCAAATTTGGTCTCAGTGAAATGAACTGCTGTGAAATGGTTTTTCGACGAAATGAATTAGATCCCTTCACATACACACACACACTTGCCAACACTGAGATTAGAACCCCTACCTATGAAGTTATTGCTACTAATGTGTTCTGCCTTAATTGCACATGCCACAGAGCTTGTAGGGTGAAGTGTGCTCAGAGGTTTCTGTAAAGTGAACATCACCAGGCCTTGTACAGTATGGCAATGGGGGATGTACTGGGTGTGAATGGACACAACATAGTATAACATACTGACATATACACATTGACAAACACATACAGTCATAGACACATTTGATAAACCTGGGTTTAGCAGCCCTGACTATCTTGTCAGTCAGGGCACACTGTTACATAGTTCATGCACACAGCACAGGCTTTATTGGGCTGAAGATTGTTGTCAGATAATTGTAAGGTTGATGGAGGCAGCAGACCACATACAGTGGACCTTGGGATATGTAGTGGGATTACCACTGTCTAAAATGCAAGAGCCACCCTCCAAGCGAATACAGTACTCACTCAAACACAGGATACTGTACTAACACACAAACGTTCACAGATTCGGCCTTCCTCAGATTAGAACCCCTGGCTATGTAGTTATTGCTATTACTGGGACACACATTTACTGGATGCAACACAGACTGTAAGGTGATAACTGTTCCATGGCTCCTGTAATGTGGTCAACATCACCAGCCCTGTGCAGTGTGTGTGTGTGTGTGCGTGTGTGTGGAGAATAAGCCGTCAAAATGCTGTCTCACACAAATATGATCACTTTCAGAGACTCGCGCACACATACGTACATTTCCCAGGACTCAGGGTGGAACCCCCACCTACTTAGTAATTGTTAGTATTGTGTAATGCAGTTACCACATGCTCCATGGAGCCTATAGGATAAAGAGTGTCACAAGGTACCCTTACAGTGAATAACATCACCAGCACTGCAAAATATGGCAATGGGAGATGGAGTGGGTGGACCGGCCACAAAGTAATGTCACCTACAGGTTTACATGCTCACAAACTGTTGTATACACAGTAATGCACACACACATTTACCAGTACAGAGTTTCATGGGTCCATGTGTACATATGTGTGTACCACACTAATGGCCATGGAGTCATTACAAGCCTAGCCCATGGGAGTACCCTGGCATCATGCCACCTGACATCTGTCAGCAGTGCATCTATCAAATACCACCACGTGACTGACCCCCAGGGTAACAGTTATATTCACCATCCACTCATTTGAATTTCTCTCGAAGAGGGCCAGGGAGGTGCTTCGATTGACATGTATGCGACATATATCGCATAACATGGCCAATGTCTGTGTTATGGGCTTGTCCCCAAACATGTTCTATTGAATGTGGTAATGTGGTTGAGGTACCCATGGCATGTGGTGCATGCAGATTGGGGTTTCCTAGCTGCGGCATTTGTAACACAGCTGGCCAGACATGGCATTGTCAGTCAAGTAGGGATTGCCTTTAAGTAGCCAAGATGTGACCAAGAACACTTGGAGGTTTGGGCCTCTCTCCATATCGGACATGCCTGGGGTCCTACATGTAAGGTACACTTGCAGCCTACCCAGTTGTTGAAGGTGTCTAGCGAGTTACATGGCAAATGGGCCATTGTACCTGCTGATTGGCCTAATGAGCGGGGGAGTAGAGGAAGTCATTGACCTCTTAATTCCTGGATGACACACCCTTAGTTATGCAACGTGCCACATGGAAGGACTTTCTGTCCACAGTGGCAATGTGGTGGTCAGAAGAGAGTTTACTGTCAAGATGTGTTCACAGACCTCCTCCTATAAGGACATCTGTGTCCACTGGACTACCACCGATGTGGACATTTGTGGACAACACAATGATTCAACAGGGGATTGGGACACATTTCTTGACACTGACACTAAGGCCAGTGTTCTGACAACAGTTGGAGGTGTCAGTGGTGACTTTATGCAGGATGTAAACATATTCTGGGGATGCCCCCAATTAGCAATTCTCTGCAAACATTGTTAGCCACAGTTGATTCATGTTGGGCTGGATGTCAGAGGCACACATAAACAAGACTGGACCCAGGATAAGACGCTGTGGTACTCCACTCCTGACTGTTTTGCAGTCTGACATGGAGTCCACTGCTTTCACACCATGGGTTCCACCCACAAGCCAGTTTGCAGACCAGTTAGTGACATAGGGATTAATGAATAGATGAGTGTGTTTGCCTATGATTCCTGAGTGTGGGATTGTATCACAGGACTACAAGGGCCACATATCTTGTTTTGGATGCCATACTGTTACATAGTTATTTCACATGACAAACAGATTATAGGACTGCAAGGTGTCCACAGCTACCACAACAGTGGGCCCTGTACAGTGGACATTTGGTAGTGTACTGGGTGGACCACACAAAAGTGTAGCAAAACCCACCCCCCCAATGGATACGGATCACAATGTTACTGACACAATCACAGACAGACACACACACACACTTTCCAGGAATGAGATTCAAACCCCCTACCTATGTAGTTATTGCTACTACAGTGTTACACATTTATCAGACGCACCACAGAGCTTACATGTTTGAGAGCTGTCCAAAGGTATTTTTAAAGGTGAGTGACATCAGCAACAGTGCTAAAGGAGGGGAAAGGGAAGTGTAGTAAGTGGGAATGGCCTTAAAATCATGTCTCTACAAACAGACAGACAGACACACTTTTATATTTGCCTAGACTGAGATTAGAACTCCAACCTAACTATTTTACTGCACTATAGTATTATGCATTTATCACAAGCGCCATGGAGCTTACAGGGCTGAAGGCTGTTCAAAGGCTGTTACACACTTATCAGACGGAACTTTCAAGGTGAGTGACATCAGCAGCAGTGCTAAAGTAGGGCAATGGGAAGTAGACTGAGTGTGAATGGCCTCAAAATCATTAACCTATAAGCATAGACACACACACAAACAGACACACTTTTTGTTTCAGTACAGCAACAGTGCTAAAGGAGGGGAAAGGGAAGTGTAGTAAGTGGGAATGGCCTTAAAATCATGTCTCTACAAACAGACAGACAGACACACTTTTATATTTGCCATGACCGAGATCTGACCCCCTACCTAACTAGTTTACTGCATTACAGTATTATGCATTTATTGCAAGTGCCACAGAGATTATAGGGCTGAAGGCTGCTTAAAGGGATCTTTCAAGGTGACTGGCATCAGCAGGAGTGCTAAATTAGGAAAACGGGAAGTGTACTGAGCATGAATGGTCTCAAACTCATTAACCTACAAACACACACACACAAAATGACACTTTTACATTTGATAGGACTGAGATTAGAAATGCTACATAAACAGTTATTGGTACTATAGTGTTACACAGCAAGCAACTCAGAGCCTATAGGGCTGAAGGATAACAAAAGGGATTTCTACAGTGAATGACATCATCACATCTTGTGATACAGGGCAATGGGATGTGTATTGGGTGGGTATGGACTAAAACAGTAATTCTTACACACACACACACACACACTTACATTTGCTGGGACTGAGATTAGAACCCCTACCTATCTAGTTATTGCTACTACAGTGTTACACACTTTTTGGATGCGCCCCGGAGCTTACAGGGCTCAGAGCTGCAGTAAGTTACTTCTAAAGTTACTGACATCTACAGGACTGCTAAAATACAGCAATGGGAAGTGTACTAAGTATGAATGGGCCCTAAACTTTTAACCTACAAACACACACACACACACACACATATATATATATATATATATATATATATATATATATATATATATATAACAAACACACACACACACACACACACACACAAAAACGCACACACTTTTACATTTGCAAGGACTGAGATTAGAACTCCTACTTCACTAGTTATTTAGACTAGAGTGTTAAGCAGTTATCACATGCGCCACAGAGCTTATAGAGCTCAGGGCTGCCAAATGGTACTCCTAAAGTGACTGACATCTGCAGGACTGCTAAAGTAGGGCAATGGGATGTGTACTGGGTGGTAAAAGCCTGTTACTTCCAAGATCTTAGAGACATTTCTCTAAGTGTAGGAGCATGCCCAGTGTGACCTTCTATAGTACATGTGGGACTCCATTCCAGAGATTGTTGTACTCCATTCCAGGCATTTTTATGCTACAGCCATACATCACCTGTTAGTGCATGACATCTTGGGAAAGCCCTATTTAAATGAGGGAACTTTAGGCCATACATAGGGTGATTGTGACTATTTCTCCTATTAATGTATGAGGTGCTAGGTTTACAGGGTTTGTTTTTGCAGACATTTTATCTGCCATATTTGATGTTTGACACTGTATTTATTGTTTCAGTACCTCCAGACATACCTCCTCAGATCATCACAGTGATTTGCCAGAGGAATACAACCTGGATGATGCACAAGCAATTATTATGGGACGAATGCTAGGGATTCTTGCACAATCCAGCATGTTGAGATGTGCAGCTACAGACAATTGACTGCTGATATTGTGGAAATGGTCAAGTACCTTGTTGATATACTAGGATGTGGGATCTGTGTGCACATCTCAAAAAGTTGGATTGAGATGTGCACACAGATGTGCAGCTACAGACAACTGACTGCTGATATTGTGGAAATGGTCAAGCACCTTGTTGATATACTAGGATGTGGGGATCTGTGGGCACTTCTGTTCTGGCATGGCTTGCTAGCCAGTCCATGGTTGGTAATACAAGTCAGGCAGGATCAGGGTGACAGGTGGACTCCAGATAGAGTTTTAGAGGGTAAGATATGTGGTGTTGTGGGGGTTAGGTCAGATATGTTGGCCTGTAGCTACCTACAGTTTGCATAGGGATGGTGTGAGGGGTTGCCCACACTTGGGGGTCTTGTATGTCTCAGACTGTCTGACCAGACTGGAGGTGTGTGTCTGTCACATATATGTATATCCTCACATCATTTGGCTTGCCCACCCACATTCTGGAGTCATGTGGTTGTAAGGGATGATTAGTCAAGGGAGGTTTGAGTTTTTCCCCATGGCTGTGGGCCAGGTTGCTATGGGTGCAGACATGTCACCATCTTCCAGGGGTGGGACTCCTTGCAATGAGTGCATTCCAATGTTTAGACTCCTAGCCATACCTCTCGACTGTAGAGGGTTTTACCTGAATGTGCAGATTCATGGCTCATATTATCTGGTAAGTTACCCATACAGGTGTGGTTTTCAATCTAGTGTTTTGCAAATCATTCAGGGTTGAAGTCAGATATTATTGTTCGTGAAATTGCAGTTTCAGACTTCATACCCTCCAGACATTTCATGGCAGTAAAACACTTTTCTATTCTATCAACTTTATTACATTATTATTGCAGGTTTTCGCATGTGTCCCTCTCTTTGGACCTTTATCACCCCATTATTTGTGGGTATATCCAGATATCTGGGTCTCTGAGATTTGGGAGGTATGCTCCTAGCATTTAGCAGCATGGAATTCCTTGCATTTTGATGTCTATGTTATGCTGGTGTTATGGACCCCATGACACTTCCTAAAAGGGCACTGTGGGTGAGGTATGGGCCTTTGGCAGAGGCCTGTAGGCCAGGTGTGGCAGATGCAGCCCATCTGTAGCAAGGCAGTGCATTCTGATGCGGATATGTTCTCAGGCTACAGGGCAGGGGACATCCCTAGAATAGCACCAGTAAGTGGACTGATCATTACTGACACTTGCTTTCTGTTTGTATTGAGCCATCACTATGGGTGACAGCTGGATTCTGCTTACAGCTAGGGACATGTTACTGCATTTTCTGTGGGACTGTGGGGAAGGGTCACACCTGTACATAATACACATTTGCACAAGCTATGCTGACATTTGCTTAACACTGTGGTCCCATTTAGCATAGTGGTGTGCCCTATCTTTGAGACTACAGGCATAACAGTATCGACCACAGGTCAGATTGTTCTGCTATACACATGTTTAGTTTTGGACTTCTTAGTTTTCAGAGCCATACTGCCACTGCCAGAGCTGCTGTGATATCACTGTGCAAGTCTGTAAGTGGGGATTTCATGGATGTCGCCATTTGGGGACCTTTGCTACACATTTCTGTATGGTTTTCTATAGCTGATCTGCTGGGTGAGGCTTAGGTTGAGTATGGGTCCCCCACTTTGGCATCCAGGCATGTGACCTATGACCCCCCCCAGTTATTTGGCTCACCACATATACTGGAGTGATATTTGCCAACTACGGTAGTACTGCATAGTGTGGGTAAGCCAGTACTGGGTATACACTTCCTGCTGTCCCACATAGCTGTCAGTTGTCTGCTGCTATCCTAGTAAGCCACCCCATTCCCTTGCATGCTTGCATCAATAACACGGATATGCTAGCAGAACATTCTACTGCATTCATTGTTAAGAAGACTGACTTACCTTGTGCCTGAGGCAGTTGTGAGGACAGTGCGTGAGGGCTGACTATGTCGGATGCACGCAGTGCACTGCTTATACATGGTAAGGTATAAGTGGTGCGATGTTTGACATCCATTTTACTGTGTGTGCAGGTTAGAGAGAGATATCAGTCCCTAGGTCCCTACAGTGTCAGTGTATGTGCTATGCATTGCCTCTTTACCAAGGCCTGGGCATACTGGGCATGCATCCGTCTGCCTACAAGGGCAGGCTCAGGATGTTCCTCCTCCGAGTCCCTCTGTGTCTGTGGAGACCTTGACATTGGTGGGGGGCTGTGTGGTCCTTCCCCGTTTTGTTCCTGCTGCAGCTGTTTCCAAAGGATCATGTTATGTAGCATGACACATACTATGCCCATGTGTGCACATGTGGCTGGAGATTACTGCAAGGCTCCACCAGATATGCTAAGGCAGCAGAACTGTGACTTGAGCATCTCACACACATACTCTATATAATGATCCTGGTTTGTGCGTGTGCCTAATTATGGCGTTCTTGTGTGGGTGTGTGTGCATTTCTGATAGGTGTCATCATCCACGGCTACGGTGCATAGCCAGCATCCCCCACTAGATCGCCAATTGGGATGTCCACCCTGGCAAACCACTAATGCAGCTGTAGGGAATGCCAGATGTGGAAGTTGTGATAGCTTCCAGGGCAGCCAGGACACGCATTCATGATAATGCCCTGGGCATCGCACATGACCTGGCAGTTGATGGAGTGGAACCCCTTGTGGTTTATGTAGACCCTACCCCAGTCACCAGGTGGTGCTTTGATGTGGATGTGCATGCAGTCTATGAAATCCAGTACCTCCGGGTAGTCTGCTACATGGTGGAAGAGACGCATATTGCCAGTCAGCTCCTCACGGGTGCTGGGGAATTTAATGTGCTCCTCGGCATGTAGTCGCATGGCATCAAGGAACTGGTGGAGTATCCTGATGCAGATGCTTGTGAGACCTCTATGATATCCCAAGCTGGCCTTTGGAAAGTATCTGTTGGTAGTATTCTTAAAGCTACACATACCTTGGCATCCACTGGGATGGGTCCTCCTCTGTTCTGGATGTGAGGCAAGCCCAGTACAGCTTCACACTTTGCTAAAGTATGTCCGTGTCCACCCTGTAGCGCTCTATCTCCAGATCATGTAGCCCCTGGTAGGTTACCCTGGGGTGAACACTCTTCTCCTCCTCCTTGCTCTGTGGCGGTCTTCAACATTATCCTCCTCACCGCCCTTAGCCTCTTGCACATACTGGTAAATCAATGTGACAGCAGCCCCTAATATTTTCTGTTACTTTTATCAGTTAAAATTCCCCCGAAAGTGTACACCTATGGGGCAGAGTTTGTGGGAAAACCAGACTGAAAGGTGTTTGCATAGTTTATAGTAGTGTGCTGCAGATGCTGTGTGATTGGCTGAGTATGATATGTTCCACCTGCCAGCTATATTACTTGTATTTGAGTGCCTCTATTCTGCTACTTCCTTTTTTTTTTTGCTCCAGTTGCGATTTCCTGTTCTTTTTTTTTTCTTTTTTTGTGGTTTAAATCCTGGTGCGCTCCGCGCTCACCCATTTATGCAAGATAAACAAGGCTATACAGCCTCGAACACACCCCCTGGCTTACATACACACAGTGCTGTCATTTCCGTTTTTTTTTTTTTTTTTAAAGACCTGGTGCATTTAGTTGGAGTGAACAAAGTTAAACAGCTTCAGACACACCCCCTTGCTTACCTAGGCTTAGCTAAGTGCAAACCCGGGCAATAGTTCTCCAATGTGCTTACAGCAAGCATGACACACCTCCTTTTGATGTCATTTACATCTCATGCTTATACGGCTGTATTACAGCACCTACATGGTTAGGTGCAGTCTGACACTTAGAAGAAATTTGTGACTCAGTAATATTGCCCTCATTTGCATACCGCACTGCTTACTCCACAATTACTGCACTCACACTGAGCCTTTCCCCTTAGCATCCAGTGTTCTCTGGTATTGTTTTCATTCTGCATGCTATTGACTACACTGACAAAATGCAGACTTCCCTGAAAATTGCTTTCACATTTTTTTTTTTCAATTTCATCACAATCCAGTTGCGCATCGCTGCCCTATGCTTAAAGGGCCGAAATCAGACCAAAAAAAAAAATAAATAAAAGTTTGATTTTATAACATTTAAAATATTTTTCATGTCAATGGGCATATATTTGGCCACTAGCATGCCTACTAAATATAATACATGCTTTCATTCAAGCTGTCATGCCTCCGTTTTTTTAATTTGCTGAATACATTTCTGCTTTGTACACTGTTCAGGCACGGACAACTGCCTGCTTCCTGGATCGCTAATTCACCTCATTTTCATGGTTTTGACCAGCACATGAGGTAATTAGCCTAAAGCAGTGGTGTCTGTGCCGGAATAGTGTAGGAGTGCTCAGGCACTTCCTGGGAGTACAATCCAGCCATATTGCGTGCAGCAGCTCCTGCACTATTTCGACACTCCATATAGGGTTTAATGAATCCTGCCCTTAATTCATACGACATAAATCTTGCTAACTACCTTAATAAACCCAACACACCCAACAAATTAGTAAGTGATATAGACCGTCAATTCTGCCTTCTCACTTAAAGGAAATCTTCACCTTAGAACTCAAAAACATGTTTTTTCATTGTTTATTTTTTTCTGAGCTATTTTAATGCTGCAAAATCAGTCTAAGTGCTTCTTTTAAAATTGTAATGCATTTCCCTCAAAATGGTGGATGATGGGTCCTGTCTTGTTAATATGAACTTTTCTTGCTTTCATTCCTTCTTCCCAGAATACATTTCAAGTCCTCTTTATAGCAGTCATGCTAGACATAAGGAAGTGGTGCTGTTTTCTCATGCCATTAAGATAGAATGGCAGGTCTATGAAGCACTGTCATCTAAACACACCTTTTGTAACAGATCTTCTTCTATATTACCCTGACTGAGCATCATTAATGCATCTGTCAGAGCTAGTTCTATGCTATAAATAGCTGTTATCTACTTCTAGCAAAAGAAAGTAGGTAAATAGCAGGCTTTTGTAAAGGGATTTTTTGTAGTTCTAAAAGAACCGACAGACCTTCCCTCACAATCTCATGCTGAGGTGTGAAAACTCACTGCAGTAAATGATCCCTGTTGTACATTTACAGGTGACTAGTAGTAGGACTCCAAACTAAATCTGTCTGCCACTTGATAATGCCTTCAGTGGGAAGTTTTTTTTCTCTTTCATGAATGATGCAGACTTACTAGCTCCTTAACTTTTTCTGTCATGTTCAGCACTTTTTTTTCCATTTCATATTTGTGTATATTTTGGTAACTAGGAAAGTGAACTAGTCCCAGGACCCTTTTCAGCCATGACTCGGGCCACGTTGGAAAAGATAACAAGTAGTAATAAATGCACTTAGCAAGACAAAGAAAAATAAATACTGATAGCTAACACGGGAATGGAGAAATGAGATTTTGCCAACAGGGATGAATGCAATTAGATATATAGACAATAGACAAGAAGGGGCTGCAATTTATTGGAGGAAAAAAGGCAAAGGAACCAAGGTACTGAGAGCAAATAACTAGAGAGGGAAATATGATAGACTGGGAAGATGCCAATAATTTATATGGACTGCAGGTTAGAGACTGCCTTCCATATGAAGGACTGATATCAGAGTATAGGCAAAGAGAAAGAAATATGTGTGTGTGGGGGGTCCTAAATGAAAGACCAACACTAGTAGAGCTTTTAGTAGAATCTAGAAAAGAAGCTGCCATTAAAAAAGGAATAATTGTACATCATATAAAATACTGCATGATAACTATAGGAATCAATCACAGGAGGTTAGAGAGGATTGGGAAGAGAAACTGGATAAGCAATTCACAAGAAACAATGGGAGGATACATGTATGTCTCCCAAATATGCAACAAAATCTAGAAGATTTAGGATTTTTACTTGGAAATGTTAACATAGATATTTTATAACCCAAGATGACTTCAGAGAATTTGTCCTCAGGTAGATAGCAAATGTTGTAAGTATGACAGGGAAGAAAGAGGTAATTGGGAACATATTTTCCTGAGACTGTAGTGAGTTGGCAGACTTTAAGGATTCCCTGCGGGATGCACTGTTGGGAGATGCTGGGTGGGCAAATTGGTGTGACGAGGGAGATGATTTTTCTGAGCTACGATAAAGAATCGGAATTGTCTAGATATGGTAAGGTCTTGCTGTCTCTAATTACAATGGCTGCCAAAAAAGCAATCACTAGAAAATGCAAATCAAAATCTAAACCAACTATATTAGAAAAAGTGAATATAGTAACAAAGATAAAACAACTCAAAATTAGATCCTTAGAAAATGGCAGGAGCAAACTACACAGGAAAAAAAGGGAATTGTGGGAACAATACATACAGGGGAGGAATGAGATTTAAAAGAAGGCAGGACTTAAATGAACTATGCAATTTTTGACTGAAAACAAGTCGTGAAGATTATAAGGGATGTTTCCAACTAGGAGTGTGTCAGTATGGTTTATGATGTAAAATGCTTGCAACTAGGATTGTGTTGGTGTGGTTTGTTTTCATTTATATAAATGTATAATTGCTTCCTAATTGATGGTTTAATAAAGATGTTTCATGTTTAAAAAAAGGGGCAGGAATTGAATAATTTATGTAATGTTGCTTAGGTTATATGATATATAGTAATATATGTGAAGCATAATTTTTTTTTTTAATTTTAACAATACATTTTGATTACTTTTATATAAATGTAAATGTGCCTGTGTCACAAGGGATAATTCAATAAAAGTGTTTAAAAAAAAATAAAGACACTGATAAAGATTGCACGTGCAACACTTAGCCAATGTGTGACAGTGAATAAGTAAAACATTAGGCAACATTTACTAGAATGTATACATTAATAATGCTTAACTCTATGTCACATTTACTATAAATAACAAATTGTATACACCCATATTGTGCGGGTGTGCGCGCACACACACAAACACACACACACACATATGTATATATACAGTAGACTCCCCTCTTATACAGCCTCTCTTTAACCAACCATCAAATTTCTGCCATAGTTCTAGCAAAAGACAAAAGAGAACAACACTTCCACCTCCTCTGGGCTAAATAATGACAGAGATTTGAGTTTTAGACTTCATGCTCATTAGAAAAAGGCATACTAAATAAATCCTGTTATTCCAGATGATTTATAACCTGAAATATTATTTTATATGCTTTTTCTGATTAAATAGACATAAGTTTAGCCAACCTAAGGTCTGGTCCCAGCAATGCCGGATAAGAGAGTCTAGGTAGTGTGTGTGTGTGTGTGTGTGTGTGTGTGTGTGTGTGTGTGTGTGTGTGTGTGTGTGTGTGTGTGTGTGTACATACATATGTGTAGAAAAACATACGAGTGTGCGCATGTGTCTGTGTATATTTGTGCAACTGAGAACTAGCTTATATGCCTGTGTGCTTAGTTCATGTCCTTTAAAGAAAAGCAAATCAAAAATGGAAATTTTGTGTAACTGTGTTTGTGTGTCTAAACTTACACACACATATTTATATATAAATATCTGTGTGTGAGTACATAAAAATGCATGTATAATTTAGAATATTATATGTGGGATGTGGTATGTGTATTTAAACACAGTTAAGTATTTCTGATTTCCTTTTCTTAATGTTTTTAATACAAGAGCACATATTAAATGTATGTTCAAGTAAATTCAGCTGTATATTATTACTTCTTTCAGCTGTTCCCGTTAGGAGTCGGCACAGTGGATCATCTATTTCCATTTCTTCCTGTCCTCTGCATCTTGTTCTGTTACACCAACCACCTGCGTGTCCTCTCTCACCACATCCATAAACCTTATCTTAGGCTTTCCTCTTTTCTTCTTACCTGGCAGCTGCATCCTTTTCCCAATACACCCAGCATACCTCCTCAGCACATGTCCAAACCAATGCAATCTCATCCCTCTGGCTTTGTCTCCAAACTGTCCAACCTGAGATGACCCTCTAATATACTGACTCCTAATCCTGTCCATCCAAGTCACACACAATGCAAATCTTAACATCTTTAACTCTGTCATCTCCAGCTTCTTACTCCTGCCATTTTGTCAATGCCACCATCTCCAACCCATAAAAAATAGCTGGTCTCACTACCCTCTTGTAGACCTTCCCTTTCACTCTTAGTGGTACCCGTCTGTCACAAATCACTCCTGACACTCTTCTCCACCCACTCCACCTTGCCTGTACTCTCTTCTTCACCTCTCTTTCACACTCACCATCACTTTGAACTACTGATCCCAAGTATTTAAACTCATCCACCTTGGCCAACTGTACTCCCTGCATCCTCACCATTCCTCTATCCTTCCTCTCATTCACACACATATATTATGTCTTAGTCCTGAGTCCAGTTGACCTTGATTCCTCTCCTCTCTAAAGAATATCTCCACCTCTGCAGGGTCTCCTCAACCTGTTCCCTTATTCTCACTACAGATCACAATGTCATCCGCAAACATCATAGTTCACAGGGATTCCTGTCTGATCTCTTCTGTCAACCTGTCCATCACCACTGCAAATAACAAAGGGCTCAGAGCTGATCCTTGATGTAATCCCACCTCCACCTTAAACACATCTGTCATTCTTACCACAGACATCACCACTGTCACATTACCCTCATACATATCCTGTACCACTCTTACATACTTCTCTGCCACTCCCGACTTCCTCATACAATACCACAACTCTTCTCTAGGCATCATGTCATATGCTTTCTCCAAGTCCACAAAGACACAATGCAACTCCTTCTGACCTTCTCTATACTTTTCCATCAACACTCTCAGGGTAAACATCGCATCTGTAGTGCTCTTTCCTGGCATGAAACCATACTGCTGTATATTACGGTTGCCATCAATGGTCACATTTAATTTGTGGACTACAAAATGCTAATGCACTCTAACAATGTAATAAGGATGTAATAACTCTAACACTGTAATAACAATAAAGACTGAATCAAAGTCAGTGTGAATCTCTGACCATGGATCTGCGTGTAGCAGATATGCTTCCCCCTCAGGGTTGATATCACAAAAAAGCATAAAAGACCTTTTTATGAACATTATCTGGGCACCTAGTTGATAGGGTTGCCACTTGTCTCTCTCTTTCTGCAGTTCTGTCGTGTGTATGTGTCTGTGTGTGTGTGTGTGTGTGTGTGTGTGTGTGTGTGGGTCACCTTCATTTCAACAGTTCATTTCACTGACAACCAAGTCAGCAGGCCCAGTTCACTGAAACTTCATTTCACTGACACTCATTTCGTCGACAATGATATATGGCCTATTCCCCACTGTAAAGCGACCTTGGAGTTAGAATATATAGTAAGGAGGGGGTGTGCATGGCGAAGCCCCCCACATATCATAAACATTTTACAGTATACAGATGCATTCTTACAAGTGCAATGAATAACTATTATCAAAAAACCATTATAGAACCCAGTATGTGGGGGGCTTCGCCCCCACACCCCACATTGTCGCTCTACAGTGGGGAACAGGCCATATATCATTGCCGACGAAATGAGTGTCAGTGGAATGAAGTTTCAGTGAATTGGGCCCGCTGAGTTGAGTGTCAGTGAAATGAACTGTCGACGAAATGAAGGTGATCCGTGTGTGTGTGTGTGTGTGTGTGTGTGTGTGTGTAGGGGCGGGGCATGAAAATGGTAAATATACTGATACTTTAGGTTCATAGGTGTGTACTAGGCTAATGGCCCTGTAGCCTTTACAAGCCTAGCCCATAGAAGTGCCCTGGCATCGTGCAGTCTGACGTTAGTTCCCAGTGCCTCTATCACGTAGAGCCACTGGAGTGATCCTCTGGGTGAACTTTCTACTTCCCATCCACTCATCAAGATTTCTCTTGAAGAGGGCCAGTGAGGTGCTCTGCTTGACATGTATGGGAAGTCTATTCCAGAGCATGGGCAGTCTTCTGGGTTATGAAGCTGTCCCTCCAGCATGTTCTGTCGATTGTGGTAATGAGGCTGTGGTCTCTGGAGCATGTGGTGCAGAGGGATTAGGATTTTTTTAGCTGTAGCATTTCTAACAGAGCTGGGTCAGCATGGCTTTGAAAGTCAAGCAGAGATTGCCTCTTAGTAGATGATATGAGACAGAGAATAGCTGGAGTTTTTTGAGTCTGTCCGTGTAGGACAAGTGTTTAAGGCCTATAATCCTCTTCGTGAGGTACTTTTGTGGCCTTTCCAGCTGTTGCATTTGTCTAGTGAGGTACATGCCAAATGGGGCATTATACTTGAATGGCCTAATGAGGGAAGAGTAGAGAGAGATGATGACCTCTTTCTTCCTGGATGCAAAACCTTTGGTAATGAGATGTGCCGCATAGAAGGACTTTCTGACCACAGTGTCAATGTGGTGGTTGAAGGAGAGGTTGCTGTCAACCCGTGTCCCCAGATCTCTAATGCCTTCAGTGTTCAGTGGGTTCCCATCAATGCGGTAATTAGTGAGAAATGAGTCTTTCCCCAAATGGGATGATGACGCATTTTTTGGCATTAAGCTTAAGGCCATGTTTTCAATATCAGTCACTGGTCTCAGTGAGGCCCTTCTGTAGGATGTCTACATCACTTGGGGAGTTAATAATGGCTCCCAGCTTGCAGTCGTCTGAGAACTTGGTCAGCCAGAGTCCCTCTGTGGTGGCCTGGACTTCTGAGAAGTAGATGCCAAACAGGAGAGGACCCAGGACTGATCCCTGTGGGACTCCACTCGTGACTGCTCGGCAGTCTGACTTGGAGTCTGCTACTTTCACACTGTGGGTTCTGTCTGTGAGCCAATTTGCAACCCACCTAGTGATACAAGGGTTTGGTGAGTTTATCAATAATTCTTAAGTGGGGAATGGTATCAAAGGCCTTGGCCAGATCGAGGTAGGCTGTATAAACTGCCTTGCCCTCATCCACAGCTCTGGTGACTAACTCAAAGAAGTCAACCAAGTTGAGCAGGTATAATCTACCTTTCACAAAACCAAATTGCGTGGGATCTAGAGTTTGGAGATTCCCTATATCCTTGTTAATTAGGTCCATGATGATGTGCTCCATAGCCTTACACATCAGACTCGTCAGGCTAATGGGCCAAAAATTCCCACGATCTGTAGTCGCTCCCTCTTTATGGAGAGGGATGACTATAGCAGTGCGCCATTCAGTTGGGACAAAGCCTGAGGTAAGGCTGTGATTAAACAGGGCATATAGATGTGGTGCCACTTCACTTTGTAGTTCATGCAGAACACATCCAGGGATATTGTTGGGTCCCATGGAAGCTGTATTCTTGGCCTTGGACAATGCAGGTTTAACCTGTGCTGCAGTAATGCTGGGTGTCTGGCATTCCTCTGGTATTGTGATTGGCCCTTTAAGGGGGAGAGAGGAGTAAAACTGGCGCTGAATCTGTTGGCCAGTATGTTGGCAATATGTGTTGGCTCAGTATAGGAGACACCATTGTGCAGTAACTCAGGGCAAACCTGGGTATTGCTGTGGAGAGTCTTGATATAACTATAGAAGGCTTTGTGGTTGTTTTTAGTGTATGCCACAATTCTGTCTTCATAGCTGGCTTTAGAGGTTTTGATGAGGGATCTCAACTTTTTGTTGAGGCTAATAAGGGAGTTTTTCCAGTCTTGGGACTTCCCCTTTTTCTGTAACAGTTTCTTCCTTCGGTTGTAGAGTTTATTAATGGCAGGGGACCACCAGATGGGCTTCCTTTTTTTTTTTTGGAGGAGAGCGTCTTGGTTCTGTTGGGTATGGCTACTTCCATGCATTTATGTGTGTGTTCATACAGTGCATTGGTGTATGATTCGGCAGTCATGCATCTATTTTCCATTGACATGGGTGCCGTGAAGTTAGCCACCTCTGTTTTTAGGAGCCCAAAGTCAGCTTTGGAGAAGTTTTTTTATGGTGGTTGCCTTTGCATGGGGTGTGGGTGAGATCTGGATTTCCATGGTGATTAGTTTGTGGTTGGTTGTTTCTAACCAGGAAGGAATTGACTACTGGTGTAGAGCAACGGTTGCCCATGTTTGTAATAACCAGGTCAAGGATGTTGCTTCCTCCAGTTGGGGTAAGAATGAGCTGGTCCAGGGCACTGGGCCAGTGTATTGGTGCATGAATAGTTTTCCCAGTTGATGGAGGGGTAGTTGAAGTCACCTAGTATGACAGTCTTGGGTTGGACCCTAATAGTTTCCAGGGTGGTTAGAAACGTGGAGTGAGAGTCTTGGGACTTGGATGGGGACCTACAGCAGGCTACGACCTGAGTCGGCGTCTTACCCAATGTTAGTTGTACCTTAAGTATCTCAGATGTGTTATGCTGGGCTACTAGTCTGGAGGTGTGCATATCCTTTATGAATATGGAGACACCACTTCCTTTGAAGCTGTGGTCCATGTTCTGGGGCCGAAAGGTGTGGAATGAGTTATAACCTAGTAGCGCAGGGGTGTTTTCTGCTTCTTTAAACCAGATCCCCATTACAGCACAAATATCGATGTTCTCCAACAGTTGACTAACTAGCTCACGGAGAACAAATTGTTTTCCACATCACATCATATATTTAGGCCAGGCCACAGGAGAGAAACTTCATTACTATCTTTCATAAACTATATTCATGATGGACAAAATCAAAGTGAAATGGCTGTATCCCTAATTCTACTTATCCAAACCATTTAATACAGCTTCACATCCCATATTATTAATTAGGCTCATTGAATTTGGGCCTCAGCACTGTCAACTGGGTCAAAAGTTACCTTAGTCATCAAATGTACACAGTGTGTACATTTGACAGATGAGAGTAACTCCTCAGCAACAACAGCAGGTCTACCACTGGGTTCAATATTAAGACTATTACTGTTGAATATATTTAAAAATAAAATGCATACAGCCTCTCTCCCAATAAATATAATACAATGCTCAGACAATTCTACACAAATATGTGCTGCCTCTGCAAACAGCTCCAAGATGTCCTACATCACTTCTTTGCAAAAACTGAAAACTGGCTTAAGCAATAAGTACTCCTTAATACAAAGAAAACTAAATTAATGATATTTTTACCTCCAACCCTGCAGTAACTTAAAAATATTATCGGTTAGTAATACTAAAACTGAGATAGTACAGAACACTAAACTACTGACTATTAATAACTGACCGCAGATTACGATTTAATCAGGTTATCTAATATGCAGTTCAAAAAAACAACCTTAAACTAGGACCTCCTATAAATTCAAACGTTATCTGTTAGAGCATCCACATAAGACTATAGCTCAAACCTGTCTACTCCCTACTCTCCTATAAGCCTCATCAGTATTCAGTAACTTACAGTTTTAAACTACAGCAATCTTATAATAAGACTGCACAGTTTTGTAACTACATAACATGAATGTCTTGCACCTACAGCTCAGTCAGTAATTAAACTAGTACTCACTCCACAAAGAACTTCATTCACTGACACAGTGGCAAATTAAGTGGACCTTGGGTCCCCCTTGGATGTTTTCAAACCATGGGTCCCATTGCACACATTTTAAGACCATGCATAAACTCATGTGTTCTTTTGGATTCACATTTCTTATTGTTTTAAATTATATTTCTTGTTCAATATAGCAACATTCATTAGACTATGTTTTAAATTTGTAGTTCTGAACTTTTTCTCCAATAAGCAGTGAAACAATCTGCATTCATCAATAATGGCCACTTTATTGACTGTGTACACATAACATGTTTGACCGTGACAAAAATGGCCATGTCAATGTATTCCAATTTGCTCTACACAAATACACACTAATCCTGCAAAGACAGACTAATGACTTTTTAACTTTATTAATTCAGCAGGTTCAGTCATTTTTATTCATGGATATCTCACAAACCCAGCAATTATAGCTATGCTGCTAACTGCATTGTTCTCAGATGTCTAAGTCAAATAATAATAATAATTACCAAAGTAACATGTTTTGAATGTGTTTCATACTAACACACAATGGCTAAAACATTCCAGCGTAATTCACACACACAAACGCACACACACATGTGCACTAGTCCTGCAAAGTCAGATTAAAGACAATTTAAAAATGACCACATAAGAACTAAGGTCCTTTCATCCACAGATATAACCCACCCCCACCAGCAGTTATAGCCATTTTGTTCTCTGTATACACCTCTTACCTTTATGAAGAAATTAATTACATGTATTTTATTGTTAGCTTAGGATGAACTGCATGAAATGGTATAAATATCAATAGTATTGCACCATAAGACCCAACCATGTATAGCAGTTTAAGCAGAGATGTATTTATGATGACAACATAAGAAATATTAACCACCTGATTGCATATGCTAAGTCACTTTGCACAATCTCTGCAAAAGTAAGTAATTTGAAAAATTCCACATTAACAAGAACTATTACAAAGGCAGATGTTGCTGTTGGTAAACAATTTTGCATTTCATTGCTTCATATGAAAATGCGGTGCCTGCTGCCTTTGAAGGACAAATTGTATTAAAAGGGTGTCCTGAAGCTATGCAATAGGGAATGGGGGGCAAACAATAACAACACGTTCATAGTTAGATACTAGGCAAGCAGTCCATGAGACCATTAAAGAGCCTAGTCCAAATTCTCAATTGCTCCAAAGCACTGCCTAGTTATGTGACTTGCTCAAGGTCACACAGTAGTTAAAGGTGTTGGAAAGATTGAAACCCTGCAACCTTGAAACAGGAAGCAGCTCATTAACAAGTCAGTGCTCTGTATGAACTGTCAGATACAGTGGCATTTTTTAACTAAATGCAGAAATCCTTTACAATTGCATATTGAAGAAAAGACTATCACAGTAATATGCGGCAATAACTATAGAATGGATGCTGAAGATGAGACAGTTCTGATCATCACTCCAAACAATGGGGACTATATGACCTGACAAACTGCAACCCTTTTGCAGTTGCTGGAGACTGTAACAAGAACACACTGCAAAAATATATTACTAAAATATGACATGTTCAGACTACAATACACAATTTAGGCCTATTAATGAATTAATCCATTCTTTAATGCAATGAATGAAGCAAAAAAGACAATATAAATGCTGCAGCAGCTTTTGTTACACAAACCAGAAGTCATATGAAAATCAGAAATATTATTCCATACAACATACCATTTTTTTTGGGGGGGGGCTTGCTTACATGCTGCAGGACACCTAATCTCATTTCTGACCACCCTATGTCTTCTTTATCATCAAGAATAGCTGTCCTTGCTGACATCACAGGTCTGACCTACCCGAATGGCTGATAATGTTGCATTATTGCAGCAAACAGCTCCACAGTCAACATAGCTAGATTGTGGACAAACTTGAGACGTACACAGGGTAATGAACTAGACCCCTGCTAGCTACACCAATATCTCATTACTCAGCTGTCTCTCCCCAATTATCATAAAATGCTGTTCAAATTGGACAATGTACATACTATATTCTTCTTTACTTCTACAATTGTTACAGAGCTTTGGGTTTCATTTAAAACTTATTTCAAATTTTACAGCAAATACACTGACTGCAGTTTATGAGCAAAACAAAACACACTGTCACATTAAAAACAGACTTAGCATAAGAAACAGTATACTTTTCATCCCTTGAAACTCACATTTAGTAAAAATTCAGCGGGCAGCCCATTAAATTAAAAAAATTAAAACAGACATTCTGGGATTCACACACTGATAGCATATAGCAAAGTACTAATTAGCAACTATGCAACCACATCTCTGATCTGATACCAGACAACTAAAGGCTTCTGAGCTTCCCAGAAAAACATAACTGGCTTGTTTTTTTTTTTTGCTCGATTATACTGTTTACTGTATTTTTTATTGTCTTCTGCTTAATTAATACTTTAATACTGTAGACTAAACTGCCCTGTTTGTACTGCATTTGTCTGGCTTACTGTGTCTGTTAAATCATATTTTGCTGTTTTCACTGTTGTAATGCTTTTTTTTGTTGTTTCCATTGTTTGCAAAGTAATTGTTGCTACTTTTCACTATTTGCAAGCATCTGTTCTGTTTTCCCAAGAAGCAGTGTTGTAAATAACTGATTTGTTTGCTATTTAAAACATTATTTAGTGTCTCCTTGCTGTTTTTTTTGCTGTTTAAAACATTTTTAGTGTTTACCACCTAAATTAGTGTAGCTGTAGTGTAGTCCAACTACAGGTGTGCTGCATCTGGGTCTGTTTGTAGAGGTTGTTGTATTCTAAGCACATTTTCTAAGCCATCTTTGATTGGAAGGGGCCCTTCTGCACCCTTGTGAAAGAAGTATGCTGATTGGAACCTGTCTGCTGAAGGGTGATCGGTCTAGGGCTTGGAGTAAACACCCTCATTTGTTTTTTTTGAGTTTTTTAAGTTTTTTTTAAGTTTTTAACTTCTGGTATTTAAGCAAGTTTCTGCTTGTTTGCATGTTGCGCAGCAGTGCAATTGTGCACCATAGCCAGACAGATAATTTGACAATTTTTCCCTTAAATACAGCTGTAGTAAGGTAGTATAGTCCTCATCTTTAGTACATCTCTGGTCTAAAAAGTACTGCTAGTGAGCTGTGAACTACTAAACCACCAGCCAAAAACCCTGTCAGACATACCCATCTACAGACCACCTCCTAGATCAGTCCTGAAAGCACCCCCTTTGTGATAAAAGTTCTTTAAACCTAGCATTATGGATAGCTGCTGAACGATCCTTATTTCTCCTGCCAGTCTTGTTGACTTGGATTCTCCTGAGGAAGTGTACCAACTGACTCATGTACAGTGACAATCCTCTACTAATAAATCACCCTAGTACACAGTGTCAGAAATATTATCTACACCAAGAATCTTGAATCCTTGCTCTCTCTCACACTCAAAACAGTAACACTGAAGAGGTTGTTAGCTCACTCACCACTACTCACGCACACAGTACCGCACTAATACACATAATACACATCCAACGCATAAATCAACACACGTGGAGGTTCTCTCAAAAACCTCACCAAAACACCAGAAACCTCGAAAAAACAAGACTGCTACAACTAACAGTTCCCAAAGCCCCCAAGACAGACAGCAACACCAGTGTCTCACCTACCAAGCCCTTAAGGCACAACACTCAAAAGACAAACTGTCTTGTCATTGAAGACTCCATAGTGAGACACATGGATGTCCCACTCAGCTGGTTAGTCAAGGAAAAAGCCCGGTCAGCTGGCTGTCCGGTATCAGGATTCGTCAGACCACACATGCACTGCGGTCTCTTGGTAACAAGTACCGTTATGTGTCTGTCATAGCTCATGTTGGAGTGAACAACAAGAGATGTACCTCACTGAACTATATGAAGATAGACATGACTGAGCTCTCCGAGTATGTGTCACAGGCAGGTATGTCCTTAGCCTTGAGCAGCATATTACCCTCACCTAGAATGATGCCACGGTACAAACGAAAAATGATCGATTTCAATAAGTGGATTAGTTTTTGTTGTCACTCAAAGGGGATCCAGTTTCTGTCAGCCTGGGATGACATGGTCAACAAACCAGCTTGTTGCTTTGCCAGAGATGGTTTGCACCTGGCACTACTAGGCTTTTGGCTGCTAGCAAAGGATCATGCCTCCCCCATAGTACCTTTTTTAGGCAAGGTCTCAAAAACAAAATTGCCAACCATAACAAAATAAGGGTTATGCTGCTAAATGGTAGGAGCTTAAACCAAAAACTGCACACCCTGGAAGCACTCCTATCACTGGAGGATGCAGACATCTGTGCAGTCACAGAAACCTGGTTCAAGGCCTCAGCGAGTACCCTGGCCTTGCAAGGCTACAAAGCCTTCCCACTTTCAGACAGCAAAATGAACATTTGAGAACCAAAGGAGGTGGTGGTTCTACCTATATTAGAGATAAATTCCCCCCAACTAGTCAGACTACACAACTCCATGGAGTTACTCCATGTTCAGATTACTGTGGGTAAGTCCCACATTCAAGTCATATCTAGTTACAAATCCCCCTCCATGGCTCATGATGCACGCAAGGCCTACTTGACCAAACTGGAGTCAATCCAAATACTGCCAAACACTCTGGTCTTGGGGGATTTCAATTATCCCACCATCAACTGGGAAATTTACTCTAGCCCTAACTCACTAGCCAAAAGTTCCTTGACTCTGTTAATTCAAATGCCCTGGAACAAATTGTTCAAACCCCAACAGGAGGAACAAACATACTAGATCTGGTCCTCACTAACATGACAAACAGATGCACCACCGCAACTGTCAGACCCTCATTAGCTAAATCTGACCACAAATCAGTTGCCTTCAAATTGGCAGTAACATCAGTACTCAAAAAGGGTGATGTCAGACTAAAAAAATGACACCAAAACAAACTATATCATCCTAGGGGAAGGTATAAATGCATTCCAAGCACCACCCTCACCTGGGCCAGAAGTCTAAATCTCAAAATGCCTTTTCGAGGGCCCTTCTCAGTATGGGAGAACATCGATGTTGTGCTGTAACTGAAAAAACCTTTCAAATCTGCCTGAGAGCTGGCCACTATTAGGTTTTACATTTTACCTCCGCATGCAAAACCGGAACCACCTGACCACTCCACAGTGTATCCATGATCATATTATTCATAATCATACTCCAGGTTGGTGTAGCATGAAGCTGCATGAAGCCATCCCAAACCATCCAAAAGTAACAAACTTTTTACAAATTGGCACAAGCATGCTGCAGCTACCTCATCAAACCTCACCCCCTTTCAACAGCTTTCCTGAAGACACTGGACAATCCACAAATCAACATCAAACACACCATCATATTGGGTGACTTCACCGAATATAACTTGGAAAGGGACTCAAAGCTAACAAAGCCTCTTCTTTCCTTTCCTTCTGTTCCTGGAGTTCATAAATTAAATGCTATGGAACAGCTAAATGTAGTCCCCAGAGGCAGAAAATATACTATGGGGACAAAATGCTCCACAATGCCCACATGCTCCACACGGAGACAATTGTTGAGATCTGACTAATAAACTTCTCCTTCACATCAATCATCATCCAAAAACCCATCCCAACCCCCACTCAAACAAAAGACCATAGTGAAGAACTTCTAAACTAAACAAGACTCACACTGCCTTCAAGGCCCCCTTGGTAAAGCTCACCCCTGATAACCTCCAAATGCCTTCCCTAACACCTCCCCTTCTACAATGCCTTCTATGAACACCTCCAGGACTGCATGGATCAGGCAATCCTCTTCCCACAAAGGGCAAACGCCCAGAAAGGGCAAACGTCCAGTTTATTGGACCCCAGCCATTAACAACTTTAACATAAGAGGGAACAAAATCCATAAAACAAGATACCATAAAAATCAAAAAAAGTAAAAAATCGATCAACTCATAAAAAAACTAAGGCTCATTTTGAAAATCAACTAAACATGGATTGAAATTAAATGCCTTCATTGACAATCCTTCATGCCTTTTCATTGGCGCTATGTTAGAGGTGGGTAGAAACCAGATATGATGCTCAGAATTAGTCCAAAACAAACACAAATCACTGAACCCACAGACATTGCCAACATACTGGCAGACAGGTTCAGTGCAAACTCTCTCCCCTAAAAGCCGAGCCGAAAGTCCCTGTAGCTGACATCTCAAATCAGCAGCAACAAGCAATGCAAAAAAAAGAAAAAAATGGCTGGCATCTGGCCAGATGGTGTCCCCGCGACACTGTTGTGCCGCTAATTGAACTAAAGCACCAGCATACAAGGCAGCGCACATGTTGCAGCTGTTTCATCCCACAGGGTGACCGGGCGACGGGGCCCATGAGGTGCCAAGGGCAACTGGTGTCGGCCTCTGTAGTCCTACGCCCCATGCCTTGGTTCATATAGTCTAAACTTACACATGGAGGAAATGCAAAATGCTAGCTATAAAAGATATAAGAGACTTGCAGACATCAATCTAGGGCAGTTGCAGACATTTGGAGGAACCCGGCCCAATTTGAATGTCAAACTCCAGATAGTCCTTTTTGGTTGACTTGGAAAAAATTTCGCCACAATACCAGAGCCAGGAAAGGCAGTCCATACAGCCTACCTGACACTACCCCTTGTGAAAGGCTTCACACAATACCCCACTTTCGTAACCCAAAACTCAACCAGCAAATGTACAAACCCATATACAAGACAGGGGGTTAGGAGTTTGAGGCGCTTGTGTGTGAGACCTTAGAGTTGCTGGTGGGGGTCCCACAGGGCAGAACATAAGTCACTCTTGTGTGTGGTGTCGGGGCTCGGAAACTTTCCCTATTGTTTGGATCTTACTCAACTGCTTATACAAGTAGTGACTCTGACTTGAGGGAAACAGCTTGCAGATGCGGAACAACTGGGCGTCATAGTGGAAAGTGCGTGGGACACACTGATATCCTTCTTCTTCTTCAGAAGGTAACCCCCAGCTGGTGCCAGAGCCATGGCCTGACTAAAAACCAAAAATGTATAGGTAACCTTATACGGAAAAAAAACAAGGTAAATTCTTTTGACGATCCAGGTACAAAGTGGTTAGAAGGAAGAGGTTATCAGGGATTTGATGACATCAGGATCTACAGTGGTTGAGTTGGGTTGTTGCTTTCTGTTGACCTCACTTATCAGACCAATGGTCAGCATCACATGAGATTCAATGTATCCACATCATTCACATATCGAACTGGAGAGACCATTGTTCCCCCCAATGATGTATATCACAGATCGATAATGCCCTCAATATGCATTGTAAAAGTTCCTCACCAAAAGGAAGTTCCCCAACCAAAAAGGACCAAAGTTCCTGACCAAAGGCTGATGATAGCTATTCAGTCCAATTGAATCGAAATCTGGCCCAGCACCCCGTGACATGCTGCCCAGATAACCAGGTGCTGTGCAACTTAAACCTTAGCATGGACCAAACCCACAAAAAAAACTCACCCAAAAATCCAAATCCACCCCAAAAAAACCACCAATAAAATCCAAGTAACGCTGAGCGGCGATTGGGCTACAGACTCTAAGAGAATGGGAGAGACTGAAATGTCAGCATCGAGGTTTAGAGCTCCCATGAGCCAGAGCACCCTGGAGTCAGCATCTGAGACTAAATGGTTCAGGTGGGGATTGGACCTGGGATCTATACATGGGGGTGGGCTGGGACAATCAACCAGGGGCACATGACAAAGTAAAACCTACACAGCCTACAAAGTACAGGGGGTGGCGTATAAATGCCTTTAAGGGTGGTAAGGCCTATAGTATAAAGCTAGTAGGGCAAATGAAATGGAAGTGGTAACTACACCAATATTTACACTAAAGCCCTGTACAATCCCTTGTATAAGTGTATAGACTTGGCTGTTCCAGACAGGATCAAAGCCAGAGCCCCATGTTAAAAAAGCACTCTGGTGGACATCCAGCATCAACAAACTTTACAGCAAATGCACAAAGTTGCTGTCCAAAACAATGAAGGTGAGGCCCCAACAATGGAAAAGCACCCTCCTCAGCCTCAACAGGCAAATAAGAAAACATATCAAATCCTCTAAGGCTAACTTTGAGAAAAACAGTAATCACAGCCAAGGATATTCATAAGTCCTTTTACAGCTACATAAGTAGCTTAAAAAGTAGCCAAAATCAGTGGTCTGTGGCTGAGCCAAAACAAGTGGTCTGTGGCTGACCAAGTTTGCAGTTGACTGCAAGCTGGACACTGTGTTAAATTCCTCTAGTGATGTGAACATCCTCCAAGAGGGCCTTACCCAAACTAATGACTAGTGCCAGAAGCATAGCCTCAAACTGAATGCCAAGAAATGCATCATTATCCCCTTTGGGGAAAATGACATCCCCACTAATTATCACATTAATAACAATGTACTAAGCATGCAATCAGTCGTGAGGGACTTGGGCACCCAGGTTGATAAGTAACCTGACTTTTGACCACCAGGTTGTCTCCGTTGTACAGAAGCCTTTCTACATGGCCTACCTCATAAATAAGGGTATTTCATCCAGGAACAAGAAGGTCATAACATCCCTGTACTCCTCCCTTATCAGATCCATTATCGAGTAGTGCCCCCTTTGGCATGTACCTTGCCAAGCACATGCAGCAGCTGGAGAGACCACAGAGGTTCCTGATCTGGAAAATCCAGGGTCTCAAACACCTATCCTATACAGATAGGTTAAAAGCCTTGTCCCTCTACTCAGTCTTGTACAGACTGCTCAGAGGTGACCTGTGTCTGGCATACAAGGCCATCTCAGACCTGGCCTTGATGGAGTTGCTGCATATCCGTAAGACAAACTCCACTCACGCAACCTGCATGCAAGGGCTTAACATGGTCTGTGACATTAACAGAACTTGTTGGTGGGATAGATTTGTGTCCCGAAGACTCACCCAGCTGAGGAATAGGCGCCCTCTCCATGTTAAGCAGAGTACTTGTCTAGCCCTCTTTAAGAGGAACCTGGACGACTGGATGGGAAACAGAAAATACACCCATGGGATCTCACCTGTGTCACTGCTGGACAGGAGAAACAGGTGCTAACTTTGAGGGAACATGGGTGAAATTCTTGGCTGGGCTTATAAGGGCCTGCAGGCCAATAGCCTAGTATCATCCTATGAATATAAGGCCCAAGCATGTGCTGAGCTAGTGACTAACGGTATCAGGCACACTGATCCTGCAGAAACAGCAAACTTGCTAGTGGACAGATCTGGCGAAAATATCACTCTGTTATCACCTCCAAACTTATCACAAACCTTGCCCCCCACCATACATATCGGAAGAACGGGTCATTAAAACTTTGTCTAAGGCAGAAAACACTGCCTCTAGGGGACCAGATGGCATCCCAGACTGTCTACTAAACAAACTAAAACATGAACTAGCATCACCACTAAGTACCCTATTCAATCACAGCCTAACCACTGGCTTTGTTCCTGCAGAAGGAAGAACAGCAACAGTTACTTCCCTCCACTAAGGTGGCTTAGTAACAAACCGAGGGAATTATAGGCCCATAAGTCTGACCAGCCTCATCTGTAAAGCCATGGAATTTATCATCATGCACCCTGGATAAATAAAAACAAATGCTGGATCCGACCCAATATGGCTTCCTCAAGGGCAGATCATGCCTGTTAAACCTGGCGGATTTCTTCGAAAATGTGACCAAGGCCTTTGACGAGGGTAAATCTGTGTACACAGCATACCTTGACTTGGCAAAGGCCTTTGACACAATCCCACACTCGGGCATTACCAATAAACTTGGCAAACTGAATGTAAACCCTCTTTGTTGCAAGATGATTGCCAATGGACTCATAAACCAGTTACACACTATTAAAGTGGGTGACTCCACATCAACCAGCAGACCTGTCACCAGCGGGGTGCTACAAGACTCAGTGCTGGACCCCCTAATGTTTGGTATATATTTCTCAGAAGTTCAGGCCAAAACTAAGGGCCTGTGGCTGACCAAGTCTTTGGATGACTGCAAAACCTGGTGCAATTATTGAATCCCCAAATGATGTCACTATACTGCAGGAGGGTCTTGCACAGACCAATGACTGGCATCTTAGTCATGATCTCAAACCGAATACAAAGAAATGCATAATTTTCCCTTTGGTAAAAAAAATGTCCCTTCACACTACCAAATTAATAACAGTAACTCAGCACGTAAAAATCCACTACCAATCATTAGTGGACCGGAGTTCCGCTGTGGCGACCCCTAACTGGGAAAAGCCGAAAGACACAAACAAACAAACTCTGTGTTCTTACAAAGTGGGAAGAGATCTGGGATCACAAGTAGACTGCGACCTTAACTTTGACCACCATGTGTCTACTGTAGTAAGAAAGGCTTTCTACATAGCACACTTGATTAGCAAAAACATCACCTCTAGAGCAAAGGAGGTTATAACCCCTCTATATTAGTCATTAATCAGGCCCATAATTGAGTATAATGCCCCTTTCAGCATGTACCGTTCAAAGCACCTGCAGCAATTGGAGAGACCACAGAGGTTTCTAACTAAGAAGATTAAGGGACTCCAGCACGTCCCTTACATAGACCAACTAATGTCCCTGTCACTGTACTCAGTTTCGTATAGACTTCTTAGGGGAAAATGTTGCCTGGTTACAGAGGAATCTCCGACCCAAACCTAATGAATTTACTGCACATCCATAAATCAAACAAGATTAGAGATACCCATTCCAAGGACCTAAATATGGCCTGCGACTTGAATAGGACATGCTGGAGGGATAGATTTGTCTCCCAGTGACTATTGCGTCTTTCGAATAGGCTGCCCCCTATCCAGTTCCTGGAGGCTGTAAAATAATATATTGGAAAAATATATTACAAAAATGCAAAACGTTCAGACTATACTACACAATTCAGGCCTATTAATGAATTAATTCATTCTTTAGTGCAATGAATGAAGCAAACAAAGACAGTAAATGCTGCAGCAGCTTCTGTTACACAAACCAGAAGTCATACAAAAATCAGAAATATTATTGCATACATTTTTTGTGTGTGTGGGGGGGCTTACATGCTGCAGAACACCTATTTCTCATTTTTGACCTCCGACTGTATTCTTTATTATAAATAGCTATCCCTGCTGATATCACTCAGTACAGGTCTGACCTATGTGAATGGCTGATAATGTCGCGTTATTGCAGCCAATGGCTCCAAAGCCATAACAATATCATATTAGTCGGCTGTCTCTCCTCGACTATCATAAAATACTGTTCAAATCAGACAATGTACATACTATATTCTCCTTTAGATCTACATTATTATAGAGCTTTGGATTTCATTTAAAACTTTTATTTCATACTTTACAGCAAACACTGACAACATGTTCTGAACAAAACAAAACAAAAAACAATTTCACATTATAACAGACTTGGTATGAGAAACAGTAAAGTTTTCTTCCTTTGAAACTCACATTTAGTGAAAATGCATCTGGAAGCCCATTAAATTAAGAAAGACATGTTGGGATTCACATTCAGCATATAGTGAAGTACTAATTAGCAACAATGTGAATTCAAGAGACAAACGTGTAACCCATTTGCTAATAGCCTCAGGTAGCCCACTAGACACAAATGTACCTTTTCATGAACAGCCCAGGAGTACTGCCTGGTGAATTAACTTGGTCAGAGTCACACAGAAGACAATCAAACCCTGTACAATAGAAAGCAGCTCTTTAACAGCTCCTACACTTGTTCATCTCCACTAAGTGCCATTCAAACTTTTGTAGCCCGAACACAGTGCATTTCACAACCTACTTGCCTGGGGGGGGGGAAACAAGCTAAATCCAAGTTGGGTGTCCTCTCTTGTCCATCTGTTTTCAAGGTGGCAAAAGAAGGGACTTTCTTCTCTTAGTCTTCTATTGCTGCTTAACAGAATCCCTGTTCTGGTGCTGTGTGTGTGTCAGAGCCAATGATACATCCAAAGACTGCTGCTTCAGCACCTATATCAAGCCTTCCTTCAGTGCCATCATCTTCTTCTGTAAAGCTGACCTCAGTACAAAATTTCTTCATTTCAAATGTTACTAGGGCCCAGTTGGTGGCAATTTCAACCCTGACATTATACTCTCATGCCATTTTCAGTGTTAACACTGTTGACATTTAAGTCCTCGGCACTAAAGCCTCTCCAAGTTCATCAGGACCTAGTCAGACTGAGTTGATGTTGACTTCTTCAACTTCAGTGTCATCTGTCTGATTCCTTTGGTGGACAGATTCTTGGTGTCAATCCCAGAGAGATGGTAGATGGTCTCAAATCAACCTTGACTACTGGCAGAGCTTCCAAAAGAGTCTGCACCAATGTCACCTTCACCACAGGATGCTCCAACACCTGAGGTCTTGGTCCTGTCATCTTCCTTTTAGTGGAGCTGAATGGATGAAAGCCCCCATACACACACAATAGCACAATTTCAGGTCCACAGTCATCTTCCACCCAATTGGGCAATGCCTCTCCAAGTGTTCCCAGAAATGTAAAAAGAAACAATATGGAATTCCCCTAGAGAGGCTTCCTCAGCATCACTCCTGATACTCCCAAGCTTTCAGAGATATTAGAATTAATGCATCAGCAGGGTCATGTCCAGCTGTCCCAGTTTCTAGAAGTAATAGATACTGCAGCACACTTCCTGCTCCACTCTATCTACCTCTTGGGTGGACCCTCCCCTTAACGTCCCGGCATCTCGTCAAGCTGAGGGCTTGTTGAGAATCTGACATGGTAGCACCTATCTCTAGAAAGCAGGGCAGGATTCTCCAGCCTCCCAAGGACAGTGAATGCTGCAGTAAGACTCTCCTCTGACTCTACTCTTGAAGCAGCTGCCTTAAAGGAAGTCTCTTCAGAAGAGAGCTCAGCAGCTCACTCCCCTAACAAGTCGTCTCGGATGACAGACCACCTTAAGACACTTGTTTACACATCAGAAAACTTCTTCATATGCACACTGAATTACCTGACACGTATGATTCTCTTTGACAATAACTTGTTAAAATGAACATTTGTAATGCTTAAAAAAGACCACATGGAGACCTGCAATGAAGATTCAAATCACAAGTGGCAACTAGAGCTAATGCTTCTGCCACTTCCATGCCACTACTACACAATACAATTGATGCAGTGGCTGAGACAACCATATCCAGCATTACCACATGCCATCATGCCTGTATCAGGCACTGCAATTTTTGGAAAACTTCAAGGTGTCTTCATCAATACCCCTCAAGATGGTACCTCACTTTCTGATCCACAGGTGAACGAGAAGCTGCAAAAGAGTGAGTAAGAAGGGAACATGCTCACAGCAGTTAGTGCAAAGGTCTCCACTTCTCAGAGAGCTTTTTCTTGCAAGCAGGTAGGGAGTAGAACTTGTGGGTCAATAAAGGAAGAGCTCTCATCTGAACAGCATTCTGACAAATGAATGCAGATATGGGGGTTTCAAGAATGGAGGCCACCCTAGACAGGCAATGATGGTCTGCTGAAAAAAAAGTTATGTAATCACCATAACGTTACATCTGGGATGTCCATTTTCATTCTTCCACAAGTGATAGGTTTGGATCAACTTGAATACTTTTTACAGATCCTCAAATCCATCTCTCAAGCTCATCCTTTTACCCACCAGCCTAACATACCTCAGCTCCAGTTTGCTGCCCTTAGTATACAACGAATAATACCTTAAGAGAACTTAAAAACATACAGATTCCCACAGTGATATCCCTTAGGTCTCTTCAAGAGCAAAGGGAAGGGGGTTAGGAGGGACTATAGTTGAGGAAGAATGAAAATGGACAACACAGATGTAACATTAAAGTGAAATAATAGCTTTTTTATCTGATGTTGTCATTTTCATTCATTCCTCAACTGATGGGACAGAGTCCACCGCTAAATGAACCTTGGGTGCTCCTCATGGAAGGGTATTTTGCAGGAGACTAGATGTGACCTTTAGACCATGAGAATTCATATCTAGGCATCAAACTAGCCAGAGCATCTAGGAGTTTCTTGCACTTCAGGGTGGGAGACAGACATTACCAATTTAGAGCTTTGCCACTTGGTCTCACCATAGCCTCCCTCTCCAGGTGTTCACCAAACATATAATGACTATAGCAGCACATCTAAAGCTGCTGGAAACCATACTGACCTAAAATTTATTTTATGGAAAACTCTGTTATATCAACCAGGAGTCTTCTGGAACTTTAGGTGCACTCTTCACATCTTTGTGCAATATTTTCTATAAAGAGTGTTTCCTTAAGAATGAATCCAACTTTTAAGCTAAATGTAGCCAATGAATTTAAACCAATCCATAAATCTGCTAGTATTCTGTCTCCAGTATTCAAATCAATGTGAGCATGACACTCTGTGTACACATTAACCTTCAGCTACACTTCTACTTGATCATAACTAAAGATCACAGAAAGAATGACCAACTCTTTATTAATTTGCTCCAAAAGACAGAAAGTAGCCAGTGTAACCCTGGCCAGGTAGCTTTCAGAATGCAATGTCTTCTTCTGACAAGTAAGACAGATCACTGCTATCAATACCAAAGGCCATGTTTACTTCCCTGGCTTTCTTCAAGAAAGTGTTGCTTGGTCTTCTCTGCGTAATTTTGTGAGACACTAAAAGCTGGATGTGATGTTAAGGTCCACACCAACTTTTGGGGCATCCACTCTTCATGGTATTCTTTTTTAATTTTATTCAAAAAGTAGAAGATAGGCAGTCTTTACTGTTGTTGAACTGGATGGACTGGATTACATAAGATATGAAAATTATGTATTTGGGGATAGTGTTAGATCTTCAAGAACCACATACATCCGCTTCAACACACCACACCACTATCCCCATACCACATTGAAAATTGCTTCCAATGAACAAACCTGAAGGGATGGCCTCGAGGCTTGTCAAAGTTTCTTTAGCCAAACAGGCATCATAGGGCAAAACAACTTGATGAGGTGGAGGAAGTGTGGTGCATTATAAGAGCAATAGGAAGAGTTCTGACACTAGGAGTGTTGCAAAGGTGCTGAACAACCGTGGCCTGTGACTACCAGTCCAGTTGATGAAGTGGACAAATATGCATCATGAAGATCTAATGCCGCAATAAGTATACAACACTCATCTACATAACAATGAAATCAAACAGAATTACGCAAGGCAGCACAGACTACAGTGAACTATGAACAAACTGTCTCTTTGGCACTAAGGGATAAAACCTTCACTATGACCCAGATAATCTGAGTCTGAATATCAGCATAGCCATCTGAGTCTGAATATCAGCACAGCCACAGAGTTAAACTATTGATACTGCTTGTGCATGCTGATGGAGGGAAAGGTTCACGGGCATGTGGGTGGAAGCTGCATATGCATGGGAACAGCATAGGAGGCCCCACAGTGATGCAAGTATTCACATCAGCCACCATGGGGCTTAAGATTTCACTAGAAATGCCCTCAATGCTGGGATGCTGGCAAAGACACAAACCACCTCCATAGCTACCAGGATGATATCCCCTCAGGTCAGCTTTCGAGTAACCATTTGAAATGTCAGGACCTGCTACAGTGAGTCCCGAAAAATAGAGATTGAATGGGCAAAAAATGGATTTACATCTACCAAATTCAAGATGGACATTTCCCAGACTACTCACATTTCTTTGAGGTATAGCAATCTTGGAAATGGTGTAGATATTAGTTCAGGGAGTGTGACGGGCTTGCCGCCTCTACAAAAAAAGAAGAATGAAGGATAAGAGTGATCTTCGAGATTTGGTCTTCTCCTGGATTTTCAGTCTACTTTTTTCAAGTGCTGTTTCAATAGAAAGGCCAGCTTTTGTCCTGGTGATAACTGGTCCAGGAAAATGAAGCTCAAAACTGATAGGGAAGGCTTAAGGGAAAACTCCACTCTCTCCTATAGTATAACTCAATCCTTAGGTTTATTTTCTCCTTAAAATATGGTTACAGGATTGTGTATGTACTCGAAACCTGCTTGTACTCTTTAAAACTTGTATTTCCTTGAAATGGAATCAAAGGAAGGTAAAGCCCACCTACTTTTTTAAGCTCAAATTCTCAAATACTTTGCAGAGAAATCCATCTCTGCCTGCATAACATATTATAGACAGTTAAATCTGTAGTTTACCTGTCAGGTACAGCTGTCAATCTTAGATGGACAATTAATCCTGTTAATGTCAGGAACAGAGCAGTTGATATACAAAAAGACAAAAGGTTGTGGAACTGTTTTCCACTGTTTTTGTTGCGGAGAGGAGAAGAATTTAACACTACCTTTTCATAGCAAAACAAAGCAATTAGATCAGTCGGGGGTTTAAAGGCAGTTGTCAACTCTTCTTACAAATTTACATAAGCAGCAATGCAGTACTGCAATGCTAAGCTTAAAATGTTGGTTATTAATAATAGCTTCATAGGTAGGTACTAGGCTATTGGTCTTAGGACCTATACAAGCCCAGCCAAAAAGGTACCCTGGCTTTCACCACCCAAGAAAATTATTTTCCTGTGCCCCTGTCGAGCAGAGCCACAGAGGTGATCCCCGGGGTGAATTTCCTATTTCCCATTCAGTCATCAAGATTTTTCTTGAAGAGTGCTAATGAGGAGCTTTGTTTAATATAGATAGGTAGTTTGTTCCAGAGTATGGGAAGTCTCTGGGACAGGAATCTATCCCTCCAGCATGTTTTGTTTATTGTGGTGACAAGGTTAAGGTCCCTAGAGTGTGTAGCTTGGAGGGACTGAGACTTTTAAGTGGAGCATGTCCAACAGCTCTGGGTTTGACATGGCTTTGTATGTTAGGCAGAGATCGCCTTTGAGTAGACAATATGCGACAGAGTAATGCTGGAGTTTTTTGAGACGGTCTGTGTAGGGCATCTGTTTGAGGCCGGTAATCCTCTGTGAGGTATTTCTGTGGTCTTTCCAGTTGTTGTAGATGTCTTGTGAGGTATATACCAAAAGGGTTTGTTGCACTCTATAATAGGTCTGATAAGTGATGAGTAGAGGTGAACAATGACCTCTTTCTTCCCGGATGAGAAACCTTTTGTAATATGGTGTGCCACATAGAAGGATTTCCTGACTACTGTGGTGATGTGATTATCAAAGGAGAAACTACTGTCCACCTGTGTCTCAATGTCTCTTATCAAACTTTCGGTGTTAAGAAGACTACCACCTATGTGGTAACTCATGGGTACAGAGTTTTTAGCAAAGGGGATGACAATGCACTTTTTGGCACTGTGCTTGAGGCCATGGCTTTGACACCAGTCATCTGTCTCAGTGAGGCCCTTTTGTAGGATATCCACATCATTAGAAGTTTCAATTATGGCTCCTAGTTTGCAGTCATCTGCGAAATTAGTTAGCCAAAGACCTTCTGTGTTAGCCTGTACTTCAGAAAAGTAGATACCAAACAGGAGAGGACCCAGGACTGAACCCTGTGGTATTCCATTTGTCACTGGTCTCAAGTCGTATTTGGAGTCTGCTACTTTCACAGTGTGGGTTCTGTCAGTGAGCCAGTTGGCAACCCATCTTGTGACATAGGGATTTATACCTAGTTTAGTGAGTTTATCTATAATTCCAGAGTGGGGGATGGTATCAAAAGCCTTGGCGAGATCTAGATAGGCTGTGTGAACCACCTTACCCTCGTCTACGGCTTTGGTGACTGCTTCAAAGAAGTCAATCAGGTTTAGGAGACATGATCTGCCTTTTACAAACCAGAACTGGGTAGGGTCCAGAGTTTGGAGATTACCAATGTCTTTGTTTATAAGTTCCATGATGACACGTTCCATGGCCTTGCAGACCAGGCTCATTAGGCTAATGGGGCGGCAGTTCCCGGGGTCTGTGGTGGCTCCCCCTTTGTGGAGTGGGATAACCATCGCTGTGCGCTATTCAGTGGGCACAAAGCCTGAGGTGAGGCTATGATTGAACATGGTGCTTAGGTGGGGTGCCAGTTCATTCTATACTTCATGTAGAATGCAGCCTGGGATGTTGTCAGGTTCCATGGATGCTGTGTTCTTGGCTTTGGAGAGTGTGTTTTTTACCTGTGCAGCCGTGATTACAGGAACTTTGCATTCTTCCAGTATAGAGATAGGCCCTTTAGGGGGTGGGGGGTAAAGTTAGCACTAAACCTATCTACCAGGATGTTGGCAATATCAGTTAGTTCTGTATATTTAGTGCCATTGTGCTGTAACTCAGAGCAGATATGTTGCCATTGAGATTCTTGGCATAGCTATAGAATGTTTTGTGGTTGTCTTTAGAATCGGTGGCGATTTTGTTTTCATAACTAGCTTTGGAGGATTTCATGAGGGGTCTCAGCTTCTTACTGAGGTTGACCAGGGAGTTCTTCGAGTCATGGGATTGTACTCTTTTTTGCAACAGTTTCTTTCTTCTGTTGTAAAATTTGTTTATGGCAGAGGACCACCAGACTGGCTTACTTTTTTTGGAGGATAGCATCTTGGTTCTGTTAGGGATAGCACAATCCATGCACTCATGTAAGTGCTTATAAAGTGCACTTGTGTAAGATTCAGCAGTCGTACCTCTATTGTCCACCTGCATGGATGTCATGAGGTTTGCCACTTCTGCCTTAAGAAGCGTGAAGTTGGCTTTGGAGACATTTTTTATGGTTTACCTAATGGGGGGTGGGGGCGGGATGTGGATGTCCAGGCTGATTAGATTGTGGTCGGATATGATCAACGAGGAATTGACCTCTGGTGTGGAATACCGGTCACCCATTTTGGTAATGACCAGGTCTAGGATATTGCTGCCCCTGGTGGGGGTGTAGATAAGTTGATCCAAGGCATTGGAATTTATGAATTCCAGAAAACGCTGAGTTGGTACATGAGCAGTTTTCCCAGTTAATGGTGGGGTAGTTGAAATCGACCATTATTAGGGTATTGGGTTGTACCCTAATATTTTCCAGTGTATCAAGAAATGAGGAGTGGGAATCCTGGGGCATAGTGGGGGATCTTTTGCAAGTTACAATTTGGATTGTGGTCTTGCCCAGAGTTAGTTGCACTTGGATAATCTCAGATGCATTACACTGAGCAACTAGCCTGGAGGTGTGGATATCCTTAATGAATATGGACACGCCTCCACTTTTAGTGTTTTGGTCCAGGTTAGGTGGCTGAAAGGTGTGGTATGAATTATAGCCTGGTAATGCAGGGGTGCTCTCTGGAGCCTTGAAACAGGTCTCTGTCACTGCACAGATGTCGATGTTCTCCATTTTAAGGAGCACCTCGAGTGAATGCATTTTGAGGTTTAGACTTCTAGCATTGAGTAACTCAGATTTTTCTTGCTTGTAACTGTTACGGTGGTGAATTTGTCATTTGAACCTTGCCTAAAAAAGGCACTATAGGGGTGGCAAGAGCCTTGGCCAGTATCCGGAATCCCAAGGGCGACAGGTGCAGGCCATCTCTGGCAAAGCATCATGGTCTGGCGATCATGTCATCCCAGGCAGACAGATACTCGATCCCCTTAGAATGACACCAGAAGCTTAGCCAGTTGTTGAAGTCAGTCATTTTGTCCTTGTACTGTGGTATCATTCTGGGTGATGGCAAGATGCTACTCAGGGCTAGGGTCATACTTGCCTGGGCTACAAGATCGAAGAGCTCCTCCATGTCTCTTTTCATGTAGTCCAGGGAGGTACATCTCAGGTCATTTACACCAACATGGACAATGACAGAATCATATTTGTACTTGTTGTGGAGTGACCTGAGTGCATGCATTATGTGGTGGATCCTGGCACCTGACAGGCAGCTGACAGTAACTTTCTCCTTGTTTAGCCTGGTGAGTGGAACATCAGTGTGCCTGACTACACAGTCACCTATGACTAGAGTGTTGGGTACATTGTTATGCCTTATGGGCTGTGGATGAGTGGCACAGAGTGTGGGCTATGTGTCATGATAAGTTAGATGTATCAAAGATTTCTGTGACATTTAGAGAAAAGTCATCAAATATTTGTTTCTTGTAAAGTATCAACACATTTATCGTTTTTCAAGCCCCTACCCCCAACACACAAGACTAAACTGCAGAAAGGGATACAAGTGGCAACCCTATCAACTAGGTGCACTGATACTGTTCATAAAAAAAGTCTTTTAAGCTTTTTTGTGACATCAACCCAGAGGGGGATGCATATCTGGTACACACAGATTCATGGTAAGAGACTTCCACTGACTTTGAGTCGGTTCTTATTATTACTACATTGTTAGTTATATAATCCTTATTACATTGTTAGAGTGCATGAGCATTTTGTAGTCCACAGAGGAAATGTGACCACTGACAGCAACCACAATATACAGCTGAATTTACTTTAACATACATTTACTATGTGCTCTTGCATTAAAACGATTAAGGAAAGGAAATCAGAAGTACTTCAAAAGTACTTAACTGTGATTAAATGCCACACACACACACACACACACACACACACACACACACACACACACACACTCAGACCTACATTTAAACACAGTACTGCAGCCCACATACAATATTCTACATGCTACATACATTCTTTTACACGTGTTTATGTGTAGACACACGCATACAGTTGCAAAAAAACTTCCATTTCACAGGCATATAATCTAGTTCTCCGTTACACACACACACACACACACACACACATATATATATATATATATATATATATATATATATATATATATATATATATATATATATATGTATCTGTGTGTGCGCGCATATATACCGTGGATATAAAAAGTGTATACACCCCTGTTAAAATGCCAGGTTTTTGTGATATAAAAAACATGAGACCACAATAAATAATTTCAAATCTTTTCCCACCTTTAATGTGACGTATAACCTGTACAATTCAACTGAAAAACAAAAAATCTGATAGGGGAAAAAATATAAAAAATAAAAAACTTACAATAAGCTGGTTGCATAAGTGTGCACCCCCTTAAACTAATCCTTTGTTGAAGCACATTTTCCTTTCATTACAGCATTCAGTTTTCTTGGGTACACACCTGCCATCAATTAAAGAGAGACTGATTAATCCCAAATAAAGTTCAGCTGTCCTAGTAGGATTTTCCTGACATTTACTCAGTTGCCTATTATAGCAAAAGCCATGGTTAAGCATCAAAGGGATCTCATTGTTGAAAGATATCAGTCAGGAGAAGGGTACAAAAAAATTTCTACGACATTGGATATACCATAGAACACAGTGAAGACAGTCATCAAAAAGTGGAGAAAATATGGGACAACAGTGACATTGCAAAGAACTGGACGTCCCTCCAAAACTGATGAAAAGACAAGACAAAAACTGGTTAGGTAGGCTGCCAAGAGAGCAACACTGAAGGAGCTGCAGGAATTTCTGGCAAGTACTGGTTGTGTACTACATGTGACAACAACCTCCCGTATTCTGCATATGTTTGGGCTATGGGGTAGGGTTGCAAGACAGAAACCTTTTCTTACACAGAAAAACATCCAGGCCTGGCTAAAATTTTCAACACAATGTGTTACGGTCTGATGAGACCAAGGTTGAACTTTTTGGCCACAATTCCAAAAGGTATGTTTGGCGCAAAAAAACACTGTGGATCACCTAAAGAACACCATCCCCACGGTGAAGCATGGTGGTGGCAGTATCATGTTTTGTGGTTGCTTTTCTTCCGCTGGAACTGGGGCTTTAGTCAAGGTGGAGGGAATTATGAACAGTTTCAAATACCAGTTACTCTTGGCTCAAAACCTTCATGCGTCTGCTAGAAAGCTGAAGATGAAGAGGAATTTCACCTTTCAACACTACAATGACCCCAAGCTGACATTGAAATCAACAAAAGAATGGCTTCACCAGAAGAAAATTAAAGTTTTGGAATGGTCCAGCCAGAGCCCAGACCTAAATCCAATAGAAAATCTTTGGGGTGACCTTAAGATGGCTGTGCACAAGAAATGCCCTCGCAATCTGAAAGATATGGAGTGCTTTTGCAAGGAAGAGTGGGCAAATATTGCCAAGTCAAGATGTGCCATGCTGACAGACTCCTACCCAAGAAGACCGAATGCTGTAATTTAAGCAAAAGGTGCTTCAACAAAGCACCATATTAAATCTCCTTTTCTTTCCCATATCCATATTTTTACTGCAGATGCCACCCTCTCCACCTCCTTCTCCTTACTTGGGGGACTCATTGTTCCATCATGCTGTGGCATAACTTGTGTTAGACATTCTATACTAAATCCTTCATGTCACAGGTATTCCATAACTTCAGCTTCTATCTGTTTAACTTATACTTTACTAATCTTCTGCTCTCCATTCCCCCTTTGCGATTTTATTTGTTGCATTGTGAAATTTTCCAGATATGGGTGCCTTTCCCTGTATTTCTCTACAAATATATTTGAAGCTGTTGTTTTGCATTGATTAGTTTGGCTCTCTCCCTTGCATAAATATTGTACCATATCAGATCTCTCTTTTTTCCCCATGTCCATATTTCCTTTTCAGTCCTTTCAAAAATGTCTAGGCTTTGTTCCTTTATATTTTTGCACTTCAGATAAAATAAAAAAACATGTAAAATAAATCAGCATCGCGACACTCAATACTTAAACAGCGGGAAATATATTAAAGCTTGTTACTTCCTGCTGTTTAAGTATCGAGTGTTGTGGTGCCGGTTTTATCCGATTTTTTAGTACACGTTTTATCTACGTGGTGGAATTATTTTTTTATTTTTGCACTTCCACAGTTGCTGCTTTTTTGAAATGGCCTAAAGTTTCTTGGTCTATATAATGTTTTTCATGAATAAGTTGTGTTAATGAACACACATTTGCATTTAAAGCTTTTGACAGTTTTTCTTGTGCAAGTATTTTTCTTTCCTCTAATTTCTCTCAATCTTTTTGAATATCTTCTATCTGGAAATTCTGGGCTTCCTGAATAATAGTAATAATAAAAACATTCTTTCTTATCCTCAGTAGTCCACTCTATCATCTTTATGGCTCTTATCTGGCCTGTCAGCGTTTGTTTTTTTTTGTGAACTACTTCTACTTTCTACAACAGGGGCTAATCTTTCTTTTTAATTTCTCCAAGTCTTTTGGGTTTCGAATACCATGAAGGGAATTCCTAAATCAAAGCATGATTAAAGTTCATGAAATTAGTATTGTTTCAATCTTTGATATTAGCCAGAAGTGCTCTTCACAGCAACTGCAGTGTGCCCAGTAATGACTCCTGCAATTCGTACAAAGTTACACGTGTCAGTAACATATCTATGTATGACTGCAAATTACTTTTATTACGACCCATTGCTCCTACAACTATTGGAACTGTCTGGGTATCGTTCTTCAACAGTGCCCTTGTTTCTGCCTGCAAATCCTGATATTTTATGACTCTGTCTCTTTCTGTAAGCAAGACACTGTAGTCACTAGGTGTAGCAATTTCAATGATCAATGCTCCTTTTATCTTCTTTTCATGGACTACTACATCTGGTTTTCTCACATCTATTTTTTTGAACTGTTGGCAATGGATGATCCCATGTGATATAAACTTCATCATTTTCTATGATGCTTTGTGGCTTAAGTTTCCAGTGTTTTTCAGCAACTTCAGTATTATATATTTGCACAATCCCCAGTGCAACAGTCTTGCCACATTATTACGCTTTTCAGTATACAGTCCCTCTGCCATTAGTTTATCACAACCAGCAACAAGATGTCTGTTTCCAATTCTGTTTTACAAAAATATCATCCAATGAAACACGGGGACTTAAGGCGCGGCTGGAAAACTGCTAGTAGTAGAATGAGCCAACTCTCTCTCTGAGGCAGGGTCTGCCTGAAGTGTCATATGCTGCACAATTAGCAATCCAATCCATTTAGAGAGTAGGATCCAAAGTTCTCTGTCCTGCCTATATATAGAGAATCTTTACATTTACTCCCTAAAACTGTGTCTGAAGGGATCCAGAATCCATGGTGGATTGATTTTGTGAGACCATACAAATGGAAACCAAGGTTGTCGAGGAATGAATGGGGGCAATGAGAATCATTCTGCTCCCAAACTGTTGGCTTTTTGCAGAAGCCTCTGCATCAGAGGAGTGGAGGGTAGGCATAAGGAGGGAGGCCAAGCATGCACCAGAGCATCCCTCGGGACTCTGGTGGGTGGGAAGCTGAAGAAAGGAATATGTTTGGCATTTTTTGGAGGAGGAGGGAGAAGATGCCAACAGGTTGCCCCCCCCGGCAAAAAAATCTTTAGCTACTTGAGGGATGAGAGGATACGTGTGTGGAGAGAATGATAGGTGGCATCATAAGGATGTTGGACTCTCCCGAATATGGTGGAGCCAAGCGTTTGGTGGAAATTGCCCATTCGCAATGCCCATTCCCCTCTCCTCACGACACTCTCTCGACAAACCTCCCTGCTTGTTGATGTGTTGACTATCCATTACCATGATCATATTGTCTTGTCATCCTGTCTAAAGAGCTGAAGAAAGAAAAAGTGGTGAAATTAGCACCTAGCCCTCCGCACCTGGGACATTTATATACAATGACGTCTCTGTGGGATTCCATTCTCTGGGCAGATCTTTCCCTTAGAATGCCCCACACCCACCGATACCCCCACAAGAACAAGAAGGTGGCGATGAGAATGCTGTATAAAAGGTCTCCTAAAAAGGGCTCCCGGAGAAAAGCCACCAAAAAGAGGAAAAGCCACAGCCTGCAGCCCTGGTCCCAGGCGTTTAGACCGAGAGGCGGGAGGGGCCACTGAACTTAGAGGCATTGAAAGAACCAATCCTGAAGAACCGCATAATGAGAATGGCATAGGAATGAGACCAACCTAGCTGCCGGCAACTCAGGACCGAACCTGCAGGACTGACAGGTCCCATGATCGCAGTCACATGACACTTCAGGCTAGTGATGGTCTGGGGTCTGAGGTCTGGCTTGTGATCTGGTGGTGTCTCTTCTTCCTTGTAATCTTCCTCTTGAGTCTCTTTCAGGATCGAAAAATCCCAGTTGATTGTTCCTTTATGTGGCCTTTGTGCTAGGTGCAGTAATCCCTGCTGAGCTGGCTGAGCACAGAAGAGATGCCCCTGATGGAGCCAGTCCAGGTGCGTCCGGAAAGACCTGAGGAGCCAGTCGCAGGTGGGCCTACACTTGTTTGTTTCTCCCACAAGTTCAATGGACTTTGTAAACAAACATGTATGTAGTCTACTATATTGGGCCGACAATATTAATCTTGAGTCTTTTGGTTTAAATTCATCTCTGGACAATATTAATCTTGAGTCTTTTGGTTTAAATTCATCTCTCCTTAACCAGTCCTGTGCTCAAGCCTGATCAACATGAGGTTGTTCCAAGAGTTTTCCATACTTGTAACTACATTTATGCATTTTCCACATTTCTTGCCTTCTCATCTGATCCTTCACCTTATAGACTTTCTTTTGTTTTTGGCATATTCAGTTGCTGCCTGATTTTTATCTACCTCTGGTTTGATTTCCATTCCATCTTGACGCCGATAAGCTTCTGCTAAACTAAGGGGAAGTCATCTTAAACTTATTCTCCCCATGTTTCAACACTTTCACTACATTTGGGTCTTGTGAGGTCAGTAGATATGTATGCAATCTACAACTGCAGATCTACACATGTAATCAATTTCAAGGAGGTCAATGCCTCCTTCAGAACGTGGAATATATAACCTTGGTATGCACTGATTTTTATAAATCATTTAATGAGCATGAAGCATCTTTCTTGTTTTCCTGCCCAACCTATCCAACACCTTTTAGGGCCAGTCAATCACTCCAAAACTGTAAGTTAGGACAAGAAGAGCAAATTGGTTTATAGCTTGGACTTTGTTCCTAGATGTCAGTGTTGTTTTCAGTATTAAGTCTTCTAAAATATTCCTTACTAAGTTCTATTCGCATTTGTTCATGTCTTATTGTTGATCCTTCATCAATTCCCAAAATTTATATACTCCCTCTTACTCAAGTTCTTTTATATCACATTACTGTCCCAAACTGATGTTTTCTTGGTGCAGTAGCTTTCCTGCTTTAAATGTTGCTTTTGCACATTTATAAAGACCAAATGACATTCTTACATCATCTGAAAAAGTTTTGACCACTTGCAGGTGTGCTTTCAGTTCCTCATCTGATGAGCTATATAGTTTTAAATCATCGACAAAGAGAAGATTTGAAGTCTTTACACTTTGTTGTTTTCCGGAAGCCAAATTGTATCAATGACCTCAACTGTTAAGTAGACAACTTAATGGGTTAAGGGCAAGACAAAACAGCAGCGAGAACAGAGAGTCACCCTGGAATATCCCTCTTAAGTTTTATCCCTGAAATAATAATTTGTCCTTTATCATGGCTTAACTGCAAAGTGGTTTGCCACTGCTTCATGGTCTCTGTAATGTAATCGATCAATGTAGGGTGTATCGTATACATTTTTAAGCACTCTTATCCATGAATGTGGGACAATGTCAAATGCTTGTTTATAGTCTAGTCATGCCATACTTAGATTGTTCCCCTTTTTACAATTTTCCATTACGACTAAAACAAATGATCCGCTGTTCCATATGACTTTCTTTAATTACCCTTTTGTTCTATTGCTATGATTGAGTTTTCTTCTAAATGACTATAAACTCTGTCAGCATCAGTTACAATGTATAGTTTATGCATAGACAGAAGGCAAGTTATTGATCTATAGTTTTTAGGATAGCTTGCAGGTTTGCTCTTAAGTAGGAGTATTGTTTTTCCTATTGTTAACCAGGCTGGTGTCTGTTCAGGCTGCGCATATAAATAGTTCTTACGCATGTTTAAATCTTCATTTAAAGATGTTAATACTTTTAGCCTGAAGTTGGGTATTACATCTCAGCCTGCAGTTTCCAATTAGGAGCTTTATTTTAAACTTTGTTTCAATCTCTCTAGCCGTTACTTCATCCCATTTCATATCCTGTACATTTGAACTTCTTATTCTTTTACTTCTTCTATCCATTTAGCATCTTTGTTATGTTCCACATGATCTTCCCAGATATTGTTCCAAAATGTATCTACTTATTCTTTTTTCTGGTGGCATTTCAATTCTTTTTACCTTGTTTCCCAATTCTCTATAAAAACTTTTTGGGTCATCAGTAAATTGCTTATTTTGTACTTTTCCTTTATATTTATCTGCATATCATATACGTTTTTCTGCCTGTCCTGATTTATTACTTGTGAGAGATCGATCCTAATCTGTTCTAATACTGCTCATTGCTTTTATCACATCTATCTTTCTGAGTATTTTTGTTTCTGTTCCCTCTTCTATACTCTTCTAACAAGGACAATTCTAGTCTTAATTGCTTTATAGCTTTCTCTATTTGATACTTCCATGATGGCATTCGATTTCTCCCATTCCCTTACTACCCTGTGTTTTTGTGGTAAGACTTTATCTATTAATTTAGCTGCACAGTAATGCATTCTATTTACTTCTGTTATATTGCATGAATCTGTATGGACTGTCTTAATTACTGTGTTAATTTCTTTATCAAACTTCCAACTTTTTGGGTTTTACTGACTGTATGTAGTCTACAGGTCTGTCCATTTCTATTAAATCAAGCAACTCTTCTCTTGGATCATTTTCTTCTACACTGAGAGCACATTATTTGTTCTCCATTTCGTCCGGGCAATCTTTAGAAAGTTCCAGAGCATTCCTGTGCCACATTCTCTTCAGTTTCTTCCTGTGTCACTATTGCTCTTTCATATAAGAACTCACTGACCTATCACTACACAACACTGGCTGCATCAGAGTTGCCACAATTTCCTGTTCCTTCTCTTGCTGTGCAACTTCAACTGAATCTCTTCAACTGAATCTATGTACTGGTTTCCTATGAAAGGCTCCAAAGAATCTTCATATGACAACTGATCAGATGTTTCCCACTGCACTCGTTTCTTCTTAATTTGGGGATCCATTGCTCTATCTTGCTGTAACATTATCCAAGTTAGATTTTCTACACTAAATCTTTCATTACTTAGGTAATCCATAACCTCAGTTTCTATCTGTATACGTTCTCCATTATTAAGCCTCTTTTCTAATTTTCCACTTTTCTTATTTTTTTGTATTGCATTTTGTATTTTTTTTGTATTGCAAAATGTTCCATGTCTGGATACCTTTACATGCATTTCTCTTCAAATATCTTTGTTGTTGGTCTTTTTGAATTGATTAGTTTTGCTTTCTCCTTTGTATAAATAATGGACCATATTAAATCTCTTTTTCTTTCCCATGTCCACATTTCTTCTTTAGATGTCTCCTCCTTCTCCTTATTTTGGGGACTTGTTCCATCCTGCTGTAGTGTAACCTGTGTTAGACTTTCTGCACTAAATCCAACTATTCCATAACTTCATCTTCTATTTTTTTTAAATTCTACTTTACTAATCTTCTGTTCTACATTCTCTCTTTGTGATCTTATTTTTTTATAGTGAAATTTCCATATCTGGATGCCTTTGCATGCATTTCTCTTCAAATATCTTTGGGGCTGCCTTTTTTGTGTTCTCCTTTATAGGCTGTCTGATGATTCTCTACTACTCTGATAACCTCAAGCACTCCCAGAGGTAGATGTCTCAGAATACTCCATATAACTTTTATAGTTTCCTCTTATATAAATGTGGCACACAAACCACATGACACTGTACAAGTTCTGATATTTTAATATTTCACAATAACTTTTACTTTCATATCCATGAAAGCCATTTGTAAATCTCCACTCTACTCTTACCAATTTATTCATCCTAGTTTTCTATAAGGTTTACCTATTATTATTCTGTACTCCAGTCTAGGTCTAATGTAACTTGCAAACAATGATCCCATCATTTCTGATTCTCTAGACTTTGTATATTGTTTTATACAGCCTATAATTTTATAATTATCATTAAAAATAGTTGACATGATTAGAAAAACACAAAGATGGGTCTTCCTATATATGCCAGACTCTAAATGAATCCACACTTTCAATCACTGTTTGCTGTGTTACATCTTCGTTATCCAGTCTGTGTTTCCCAAATCTCACGTGCTTCATTTTAATGTAATTATCAGCATATTACTCTCCTATGCCCATATGATCAATTAATTCAAGATGCTTATTACACTGTTCTCCCTCTGAATCTTCTTTGGTTCCCTGGACCTCTACGTTGTTACAAACAAGAACAAGGGGGAGCTTTGTAGGCTAGCCATGTTAGCTTCAGATATAGCTTTACAGCACAATCTCACATTACAGGCATCCTGCATCTCATCAAAGCAAAACTGTGTGGCAGACAAGCTGAGCAGGACAAAAGCAGATGCTCATGAATGGAAACTAGATCAGTTTTTTTCTTCCAAGATTTGATCTATCTGTGGGGAGTTCAAGTACCTCATTGCCTCTTCTCTGAATAATCAGCTGGCAAAACATTGGTCCTGAACTCCATTCAAGTAGGCCTAGAAACCAGATGGCTATTCCTTTCCTTGGACAGAAATGTCCCTGTATGCTTTTCCACCCTTTCAACTGATATCCAGGGTACTTCTGAAGATTCAGAAGGAATTCCCCAGGATCACTGTGGTGACTCTCTTCTGGTGCAGGCAACAGTAGTTCTCCCTACTACTGGAAATGGTCAGGGGCAGCTACTGCAAGCTTCCTTACAAAATGGATATACTCACACAAAAACAGGGGTATTTGATACACAATGACCTCAGTCAACTTCAACTGACTGCCTGGATGATAGGGTTTTAATTCCCTTTAAGCACTTGTTTATTGAGAATGTGCAGCAAGTCAGTATTAATTGAGAAAAGAAAGCCTGCTACTAGAAAATCATGCATTAACAAATTGAAAAGGTTTTCTAGTTGGTGCCAACCACATAACCGGCACCTTTTCACAGCTAGTGCTTCTCTGGTTTCACAATATCTGTGTGAGTTACTATCCTATGGCCTTTTTTAATCCTGCATCAAGGTTCATTTGTTGGACATTTCAGCATGTCAGCTCACGGATCCCTCTCTTTCAAAGCATTCTCATCTGAAAATATTTTTGAAAGGGATTTTGCATAAGAGACGTCCAAGAAAACTGGTGACTCCTCCTTGGGATCTTAATTTTGTGTTACAGAAGCTAAAGAACTTACCACAGATGTCCTTCTCTCCCATGTTGCAGTATTCATAACTGTAGGGAGGTTGCTGCCTGCAGCACCGGACATCCGGTCAGTATACCAAAGTCGTAGGAGCAGGTATATGTGCAACATCTGATGTCAGACCCATAAACCGATGTTGGCTATAAATGTGACGTCTGCACATACTCACTTCAGAATGGACTGCCGCATACAGTAATACTCCTGGTAAGCAAAAAGATACAAGGAGAAAGCTTTTAAGACACACATGTGAGACCAAGCCAGAGGGTGCCTCATAGAGGCACATTCCTGCTGCTGAGGAAAGCTACGAGGGATAAGTCTCATCAGGTAAATAAATGCGTAAAGAGGGGTAGGAGGGTGGAACTGAATACTGCAACATGGAAGAGAAAGACGTCTAAGGTTATGGTAAATTCTTACACAATGATTCTATGTCCTTCTATTCTAATGTTGCAGTACTCATAATTGTAGGCAGAGTACCAAAGCTTCTAGGTATGAGCCTGGGAGCAGGGATGTGGTCCCTGGTCTATGAGACCATGTAGGATGGATCTAGCAAATCCAGTTCTAGCTCTGGAGACCAAATCTAGTTTATAATGCTTGGTAAATGTATGGACTGATGACCAGGTAGCTGCTTCTAGGATTGAAGCGTGGCCTACACCCCTGAAGAAGCAGCTGCCCTGGTGGAGTCAGCTTTCACATTTCCAGACAGAACTTTCCTATGAAAGAAGTAACATGCAGAGGTAGCCTTTGACATCCACGAAGATATAGTCTGTTTTGAGACTGCCTCCCCAAGGCCCATGGGTGAAAGGAAAATGAACAGCTGGTCAGACTTTCTAATAGGTATTACCTAGACAAAACAAAACCTAAGTTGTCTGTGGACATCTAAGGAATGTAGGGTCCTTTCAGAGGAATTTTGAGGTTGAGGGGTGAAGAAGACAGGAAGGTTAATATTCTGATTTAAAGATAGCTCATTAACCACCTTAGGGATGAAGGAAGGGTTAGTCCTGAGGGAGGCCCTGTCTTTATGGAAGATGAGGTAAGGAGAGGTGGCCATCAGGGCTTGTATTTCTGATACCCTCCTGGCGGATGTGAGGGCCACCAGCAGAACAGTTTCCTAGGTACATAGCTTCAGTGATGCTGAATGAACTAGCTCAAATGGTGGTAAAGTAAGTTTCTCAAGGACAAAATTTAAGTCCCAAATAGGAGGTATTGGCTTCCAAGCAGGTCCGATATGGAGGACCCCTTTCAAGAAGAGCTTAACCTCTAACCTGGATGCCAAAGGAGGTACCAAAGGCAGGCAAGTGGAAATGGTGGACAAGTGGACCTTAACAGACGAGTACACCAGTTCCAAATTTAGAAGCTCACACAAGTAAGAAAGGACCATGGGTACAGGAATGAGTAAAGGGTCCTGGCTTTTTTTTGACACCACCTGGAGAATCTTTTCCATTCTGACACATAATTTCTCCTGGTACTAGGTTTCCTGGCCTCCTGCAGGACAGTGAGTACATCCTCTGAGTATACGTGTCTGAAGGGGATCAGAACCCTATCACCCATAAAGTGAGGTTTGAGATTGGTCACCTGAGGGTGTATTAGGGATCCCCTGTCTTGTGCGAGTAGGTCTAAATGGTGGGGTAACCTGTGATGATTGCTCCTGGCTAAATGGTGAAGAAGGGGAAACCAATGCTGTCATGGCCAGTAGGGAGTCACCAGCAGGATTTTTGGTTTGTCCCTCTGGATGTTCAGAAGGACCTTCTGAATCAGTGTGAAGGGGGGGGGCACAGAGATACATCCCCTCCCAAGAGAAAGAGAAGGTGTCCACTTTCCAGGCCTGTGAGTGTGGATCCCTTGTATAAAACAGATGCATCTGCCTGTTCTGGGAGGAGGCAAACAGATCTGCCTGAGGAATACCCCACTTGAGTATAAGATCCAGGAATACCTCTCTGTAAAGCATCCATTCATGAGAGGGTGTGGAGGTTCTGCTGAGCATGTCTGCCACTGCATTCTCTACTGAAGGAATGTACACTGCTTGCAGGTGGATATGGAGTGTTGATGCTAGGGTCCAGATCTGTATGGCTAGGCTGCAAAGGGGGTACCGACCTTGTCCCGCCCTGCTTGTTTATGTACCACAAGACAGTTACATTATCTGTGACTACTTTCAAGGCGCCTGGTAGGAGGACCTGTCAGAAGGTCTGTAATGCTAGGTAAAGGGCCCTCATATCTTTGATATTTATGTGGTCCCTTTGTCTGAGTGGAGGCCACTCTCCCTGTACTTTGCTTAGTTTGTGGTTGCGCAGTAAGACTGCCCCCCAGCCCATATCTGAGGCATCTGTGAAGATTTGCTGTAAGGCTGGAGGCATCTGCAAAGGCATGCCATGGTTGATATTGATGGTTGTAATCCACCATTCCAGTTCTTTTTTCAAGCATGGTAGGAGAGGGAGAGAAGTGTCTAGAGGGTGAGAATGTTGGTTTCAACGAGTCTTTAGTACCCACTGAATCTTTCTCATATGCAGCCTTGCCATAGGAAGCATGGGTATCAGATATACCATGTGGCCCAGGACCCTCAGGAATTCCCTGCCCTGGCTGTTAGTGATTGAAGAGTGAGGAGGTTCTTGAAATAATGGGTGATGTATTTTATCTTCTGGCAGGGACTGAAGGCTGTTATCTTATCTGTTTTGATCCTGCACCCTAAGAAGAACATGTCTTATGTAGGGATCAGGTGAGACTTTTCCTGGTTCACCATGAACCCTAAGCCTGCTAGGGTGCTGGTCGCCTGGTGCAGGTAATGGTAAAGGGTGTGATGGTCCTGGTGCGGTATTAACAAGTTGTCTAGGTATGGGTATAGTTGAATACCCTGAGTTCTGCTAGACACTTTGTGAACACCCTGGGGGCTGTGGAGAGCCCAAATAGTAATGCAGAAAACTGAAAATGCAAAGAACCTAATGAAAAATGTAGGAATTTCCTGTAGCAGGGGTGAATTAGAATGTGAAGGTAGGCATCCCTCAGATCCAGGGAGACCATAAAGGCCTGGCTTGGAATGAGGGGCAACAGCGGATGCAAGGTGAGCATTCTGAAGGTGTGAACCTTGAGGAAAAGGTTTAGGACAGAAAGATCCAGGATTGGTCTTCAAGGACCATCTTTCCTTGGGACCAGAAACATCCTGGAATAAAACCCCTTGTTTATTTGTTGTGGTGGAAGGAGGTAGTGGGTTTGAGTCACAGTGGAGGGGGGTCTGCCCTGTTCAGACTGCCTCTGAAAAGCAGTGGTAGTGGCAGAAGAAGGAGGTCTAGGGGTTGAATGTTTTCTAGGTTGCCTCCGTCCCTTAGCCTGAGGTGGAGCAGAATGAGCTGACTGTCTCCTAACAAATGTTGTCCTTTGAGGATAATGCCTATGATATATAGGAATCGGTGAAACCAGTAAATATTTTAAATTTTGCAACTCCTTTCCCTTTTCTTGCAGGGATTTGAGGAGTTCTGCAAAAGCTTCACCGAAAAGGGCCTTAGTATCTAATGGAGCATCTTAAACTTGGCTTGTACAATCACAGGAAGGGGTTGGAAACTCACCCAGGAGCATCTCCACAGAATACAGCCTGAAGCTGCAGATTTTGAAGAGGCTTCCACCGCATCGTAACTGCACTTAATAGATTGCCTAGTCACCTGTGAAGTGGTGGAAAATTGGGCGTAAAGTTGGGTACTTCAGGTAAGAGAGCTGAAGCCTTAGAGAGCGTGTCCAAAACAAACCTGGCATGTGGGTTTGGTAATTTAGGGCTCTAATGGCAAGAGTAGAAGAAGTATAGTCCTTCTTGCCTATCCTATCCATGTTCTTGCTGTCCTTGTCAGTAGGGAATAGAGAGGATGAGGAGGGCTGTCCAGAGAATTTGTCAGCTGAGACTGCTATGACTGCAGGGTCTACAGGGGGCAGGGGGGTTCTTGAACAGGTAGTGAGTGCCCTGGGGTACTTTATAGAACCTGTCTGGGCGTTTTGAAGCAGGTGGCCGAGAACCAGGGGCCTGTGATGTAGCCATAAAGGCATCTTGAAAGGCCAGAAGCAAGGGAGGTGCAACAGATGGGGAGGGCTGATTCATTTGTAATAATTCAAAGTACCTCTTTTGTTTCTGAAACATCTGAGGCCTGCCATTTAAAGTGTTCTCTGATGAGAGAGATAATATCCTGAAAAGAAAATTCTTCCCCTGGAGACTCAGGGCTGATACAGCCCTCTTCCTCAGGGGTGATAAAGTCCTTGGGGGATTCAATTTGAGAGCAGTAACTCAGGGATTCTTCAGAGGAGTCTTCCTCTGATTCTTCTAAGGCCTGCACAGTAGGGGGAGCAGATTGAGAGACTGGTGACTGGAGAGCCTGGAATGCCTTGAAGAGACTTTGTGAGAAAACTTCCCACCCATTTGCAGGTTGCTGTTCAGTATGTTTTAATTTCTCTTTCCTCTTCAGAGGAGTAAAAGGGTCAGTTTCTAAATCTTCAGAGGTGTAGAAGGAAGGGTCAATTTAGAAACTGACCTCTGGGTGGTTGGCAGAGTAGGAGTAGGCCCCTCTGATGTCATGAGGTGTGGTTCCTCCCCGCCATCAGGAGCTGATGGCTGGTCTACCTCAGCGGACATACTCAGGATTTCTGTTGAACCGGCTTCCATCGTGGTTCCCGATTCAAGCTGAGAAAAGTACAGTTGTGTACACTTACCATAAATGTAGCTGTTCGAGTGTATTCACTGTTGCAGTCATTACATTTGGGTAATCTACTGGCAGGGTGCCCTCAGTTTCATAGTTTCATAGTATAGTACTAGGCTATCTGCCCTGGGGCATTTGTAAGCCTAGCCATAGTGATGTGGCATTTGCCACCCCATGAAATGGTACAAAAATGTACAGAATAAATTGAGAATACTATGTCTAGTAGTGACACAATGAAGGTCCCCTTATATAATAGAATTAGTTTACTGTGCCCCTGTCTAGCAGTGACACAGATGTGACCCCTGGGGTAAACTTACGATCTCCCATCCACTCATCAAGATTTCTCTTGAAGAGAGTCAGTGAGGGGCTCTGCCTAATACGAACTGGGATCTTGTTCCAAAGCATGGGAAGCCTCTGGGTTATGAATCTATCCCTCCAGCATGTCCTATTCATACTTGTGCCGAGGTTTAAGTCTTTAGCTCTCGTGGTCCTGATGGACTTGGATTTTTTGAGGTGGAGCATGTCCATCAGATCCTGATTGGACATGGCCTTGTATGTCAGGCAGAGATCACCTCTGAGCAGGCGGTATGATACTGAATAGAGCTGAAGTTTCTTTAGTCTGGCAGAATAAGACATATGTTGGAGACCCTTGATCCTCTTGGTGAGGTACTTTTGTGGTCTCTCCAGCTGTTGCAAATGCCGGGTGAGGTACATACTAAATGGGGCATTGTACTCAATCATGGGTCTGATGAGGGAGGAATATAGGGGTACAATGACATCCTTGGATCTGGATGTGAATCCCTTCATGATGAGGTGTGCAAGGTAGAATGTTTTTCTAACCACTTTGGCAACGTGGGTATCAAATGACAGGTCGCTGTCGACTTGGGTCCCTAGGTCTCTGATTACTTTTTCAGTACTCAGTGGGTTGTTGTCTATGTGATAGTTTGTGGGTACTTTGTTTTTCCCAAAGGGGATGACTATACATTTTTTGGCATTTAGTTTAGGGCCGTGACTCCGGCACCAGTTGTCCATTTCTGTGAGGCCTTTTTGTAGGATGTGTGTGTCTGCTGGTGTATCGACTATGGCGCCTAGTTTGCAGTCATCTGCGAACTTTGTCAGCCACAGCCCTCCCGTGTTTGCTTTAACATCTGAGAAGTAAATGCCGAACAAGAGGGGTCCCAGGACAGATCCCTGTGGGACACCACTTGTGACTGGCTTTGAGTCTGACATTGCTCCAGCGATTTTAACTTTATGGGTTCTGTCCTTTAGCCAGTTTGCAACCCATCTAGTGACATAAGGGTTTATATTTAAGCTGTTGAGCTTATCTATGATGCCTGAGTGGGGTATTGTGTCGAAGGCCTTAGCCAAGTCCAGGTATGCTGTATGGACTGCTTTGCCCTCGTCAATGGCTCTAGTGACTGTTTCGAAAAAGTCAACCAGGTTTAAAAGGCAGGATCTGCCCTTTACAAAGCCGAACTGGGTGGGGTCAAGTGTCTGTAGGTCCCCTATGTCTCTGTTTATGAGTTCCATAATGATTCTTTCCATAGCTTTGCAGACCAGGCTGGTTAAGCTTATGGGGCGGTAGTTTCCAGGGTCTGTAGAGGCACCCCCTTGTGGAGTGGGACCACTGTTGCTGTGCGCCAGTGTTCAGGTACATATCCCAGTAAGGCTAAGGTTAAATAGCATTTTTATGTGTGGGTTTAGCTCCTCTTGGAGTTCACGTAACATGCAACCCGGGATACCATCAGGTCCCATTGATGCTGTGTTTTTTGCTTTGTTTAGGGTGGTTCTCACTTGGACATCTGAGATGACAGGGAGATTACATTCAGCTGGGATAAGTATTTCTTCTTTTGGGGGTGAAGGAGGGGAGACATTTGCACTGAACCTGTCAGCCAGAATGTTGGCAATATCTGTGGGTTCAGTATATTTTTTATTGTTGTGAACCAACTCTGAGCATATCTGAGGGTTTCCGCCCAGGTTTCTAACATAGCTGAAGAAGGCTTTGTGGTTATCTTTAGTGTCCTTAGCGATTTTTCTCTCAAAGTTGGCCTTGGATGTTTTTATGAGAGAACGTAGTTTTTTGCTAATGTTGATCAGAGATGTCTTCCCTTCATGGGATTTTGCTCTGACGTGCAGTAGCTTCCTTCTTTTGTTATACAATTTGTTTATGGCTGAGGTCCACCAGACGGGACGCTTACCTTTGGTGGAGAGGGACTTGGATTTGGTTGGGATTGCATGATCCATGCATTCTTGGAGATGTCCATAGAAAGCATTTGTGAAGGATTCGGCATTGTGGGATGTGGTATCCACTGGCACAGTGGGCTTAAAGGATATCATCTCAGTCTTAAGAAGAGTGAAGTCTGCTTTTGAGAAGTTTTTCACTGTGGTCTTTTGTGCTGGGGGTGGAGGTGGGATATGTATATCCAGGGTGATTAGTTTGTGGTCAGATCTCACTAGTGAGGGGTATACTTCCGGTGTGGAGCATTTTGTCCCCATGTTTGTGAGGATCAGGTCTAGTATATTATCTCCCCTAGTGGGAGAGGTGACTAATTGTTCCAGTGCATTTGAATTTATGAATTCCAGGAATCTTTGGGCTAGGGTATTAGGGCTAGAATAATGTACCCAATCTATGTTTGGGTAGTTGAAGTCTCCCAGTATGATGGTATTTTGTGATACATTCATATCCTCCAGTGTCTTCAGGAAGGCTGAGTGGAGTTCTTGAGATTGGGAGGGTGGTCTGTAACATGCTACCAGTTGTATAGCAGTTTTGCCTATGGTTAGTTGCACCTGTATGGTCTCTGATGCTTCATGTGTTGCTACTAACCTGGAGGTGTGGGTGTCCTTGATGAATATGGACACTCCCCCTCCCTTTGTGGTTCGGCCCGGGTTTTGGGGCCGAAAAGCATGATACGAGGTATAGCCTGGTAACGCTGGGGTGCTCTCAGGAGCCTTGAACCAGGTTTCAGTTACTGCACAGATGTCGATGTTCTCCATGCTGAGGAGTGCATCAAGTGTCTGCATCTTGAGATTTAGACTTCTGGCGTTGAGCGGCATTACCCTTAGTTTTTTTCCATTATTGTTTTCTAAGGAGGTGGGTTTGTCTTTTGAGCCTTGCCTAAAAAAGGCACTATGGGGGTGACAAGAGCCACAGCCAATATCCAGAAGCCCAGAGGTGACAGGTGTAGGCCATCCCTTGCGAAGCAGCGTGGCTTGTCCAACATGTCATCCCAGGCAGACAGACATTGGATCCCCTTAGAATGACACCAGTACTTCAGCCAATTGTTAAAGCTGATCATCTTGTCTTTGTATTGTCGGCCTGATTAACAAAGTCTTGGGTCCTGTGTCGGTTGCTGTCCCTTCTTCCATGACGTCAGGTCGTCAGGGGTATAAAACATGAAGCCAACGCCATTAAATCATTTTTTTGCCCCCGATGTCAGGTGCCTCCCCCCAATGGGGAGCAAATAAACACAAAAACAGAAAAGTATACCTCCAACCAAAAGCAAATACACCAAAAAGGCTTTTAAGCATAGTAAAGGAAAGTAGAGGTATAGCCAGAAAAAACTAGGGGGCTGGAGGGAGGGAGGGTAACCAGGACTGCAACAGTGAATACACTTGAACATCTACATTTATGTTAAGTGTACACAACTGTACTATGTTCTTCGTGTTTCACTGCTGCAGTCATTACATTTGGATAGATTCCCAAAGCTATGGTTGGGAGGAGGAGTTTATACAACATTAGGGGTAGCTATAAGGCCCTGCAAGCCAGCAGTGGCAAAGCCAGCTCTGGATTTAGAGAAAATTGGTAAATGATAATGCTTGGTGAAAGTATGTACAGAACTCCAGGTAGCAGCTTCTAGGATAAACCTGGTAGGAACACCTCTGAGAAAGGTTGCAGAAGTAGATGCAGCCCTGGTGGAGTGAGATCTGATCCCCTGGGGGATAGGTTTTCCATGGTGCTTATAGCAGAAATGAATGCAATGGCTTATCCATTTAGAAATGGTTTGTTTTGGCAAAGCCTTCCACTCTGCCCCTGCAGCAAATGCTACCAGCAATTGTTCAGATTTTCTTCGAGATTTAGTCCTGTCCAAGTAGAATCTAAGTTGTCTGTGCACATCCAAGGAATGCAGAATCCGTTCCCCTTTGTTCTGTGGATTGGGAAAGAAGTTTGGCAAATGAATGGACTGATTAAGAGCCACAATGGAAACCACCTTGGGCATGAAGCATGAAGGATGGATTGGTCCTGAGAGATACCCTGTCCGCATGAAGGATGATGAAAGGCTCCACTGCCATAAGGGCCTGTAATTCAGCTATCCTTCTAGCTGAAATGATAGCTAAATGAAGGCTATTTTCCATGAAAGAAATTCTAAGTCTGCAGTAGCAGCTGGCTCGAAAGGAGGTAGAGTGAGTTTCTCCAAAACAAAGTTAAGGTCCCAGGCAGGGGTAGGAGCTCTCCTGGGTGGTCTCAAGTTTTTTGCCCCTCTGAGATACTGCTTGAGCAGAGGATGAGAGAAGAGGGGTGGTTCTGTATTATAATGAGCTGAAATAGCTGAGGCGTGGATTTTAATGGAGGAAAAAGACAGGCCCTTGAGAAACATCTCAGTTAAGTATTGCAAAATATGAGGTAAAGTGGGCGCAGTTGTGCTCATCCCTAAAGATTGGTTCCAGGCACAGAATCTTTTCCATTTGTCAGCATAAGATTTTCTAGTACTAGGTCTCCTCGCCACCAAGATGATATCCATCACAGGTTTGCTGAGGGATGATAAGGGTGAATTTAAGTGATTAGCCAGGCTGCAAGGTTCAATGTTGGAAGCTGAGGGTGCAGAATTTGGTTCTCCTGCTGAGACAGCAGGGAAGGGGTCTGAGGCAGGTGCCATGGAGATATTTGCGACGCACTGTGCAGGAGGGGGTACCAGTGTTGGCGCGGCTAGTCTGGAGCAATCAGAATCATCCTTGGTTTGTCCTGTTTGACTTTTAGTAGAACTTTGGAGAGCAGAGGCAGAGGGGGAAAGGCGTAGACTGATAGGTTTTTCCAGCTGAAGGACAGAGCATCCACTTTCCAGGCTTGTTTGTGGGGAGGCCTTGTGCAAAACCTGTCCAACTGGTAGTTCTGGGGGGAGGCAAACAGATCTATGTCTGGGCTCCCCCATTTGCTTGTCAACATGTTGAAAATCCATGGTTCCAGTTTCCACTCGTGTGGGTCCATGAGGTTTCTGCTTAGTCCGTCTGCCAGTGTATTCAATTTTCCTGGCCGGAATTGAGCTTGTAGGTGCACTTGGTAGCTCAAGGCTGTGTTCCACAATGCCATGGCTAGTCTGCAGAGGGGTTAGGAATGTGTACCCCCCTGCTTGTTTATGTACCACATAACCATGGTGTTGTCCGTCTTTACCATTAGTTGTCCTGGAAGAGTGTAGTCCTTAAAGGCTGTCAGAGCATTCTGTACAGCTAACATTTCTTTTTGATTGATATGTAGGTGCATTTGATTTGGGTTCCATTTGCCCTGAATGCACTTCCCTGCCAGGTGAGCCCCCATGCATAGTATGATGCATCTGTAGTTAGGGTTTGGGCGGCAGGGGGTAGTGTGAATGGTAGTCCCTTGTTTTGGTGGCAGGCCTCTGCCCACTATAGGTACTCCAAGCGTAAGCAAGGTATGACAGGAATCATTGTTTCTAGGCTGTGACAATGTTGACTCCATAGACTTTTTAGATACCACTGTAGTTTCCTCATATGCAGTCTTGCATATGGAATTAGAAGAATGCAGGAGGCCATGAACCCCAAGGCTTGCAGTATTTGTCTTGCAGATAGGGTTTTTGTGACCACTTGTCTGAAGTAAGTTACCAAATGAATTTGCTTTTCTGACGTGAGGAAAGCCATCTGGGCAGTTGTATTCAAGCTTGCACCCAGGAATGTAATCTGTTGACAGGGTACCAGTTGTGATTTATTTTCGTTTATGGTGCACCCCAGACAAGTTAGAACTCTTTGTACAAATGCCAGATGATTTAGAAGTATGCCCTGGTTTTCTGCCTGAATTAGACAATCGTCCAGGTATGGATATATATTTGAATATTTCTTTGCTTGCAAAACGCAATAACTGGAGCCAAACACTATGTGAATACCCTGGGTGCAGTAGACAAGCCAAAGGGCAGTGCAGAGAACTGATAATGCAAGTAGCCTGCTTTGAAGCGTAGGCATCTTCTGCAAGATTCCCTGACTGGGATGTGCAGGTATGCTTCTTTTAAATCTAGAGTTACCAACCAGGCGTCTTTGTCTAGCATAGGAAATAAATGGTGAAGAGTCAGCATCTTGAATTTTGGAATCTGCATAAAGGTGTTTAGAGTAGACAGGTCCAGGATTGGACGCCATGATTTGTCTTTTCTGGGTACCAGAAAAAGCCTGGAATAGAAACCTTGTCCCTTTTCCTCTTCTGGTACCAGCTGAACAGCCAACATGTTTAAGAGGGAAAGTACTTGTTTTGAGCCTCTGCCCACTGATTTGGGGGCAGGTCTGGCCTGTTGGCAACGTGTGGAAATGAAATCTGTATCCCTGGGACACTATATTTGTCCTGGGTTATGAGTTCCCAGCTCTCTGCATGAAGAGCAATCTGTCCTTCCAAAGGGGCGGTTAAAAGATAAGTACTTGGAAATTTTAAAAGGAAGTCATTGAGATTGTTTACCATAGGGGATGCCTTGTTATTTCCAGATTTGGAAGTGGAGGCCCCCCACTGCTTAGTTCTGAGAGTCCCCTGGGACTGAAACCTGGGATTTCTGCTGTGTTTGGGTTTGGCTTGAGAAGATCTGGAAGGGGATGGAGAGGACCAATTCTTAGTAGGCCAGTGCTTACTAAATCTTGGAGGTTGCACTTGTAAAAAAAAATCTTTAACAGTTTGCATAGATTTAGCTTTATCTTCCATTTTTAAGAACTTCTTCAGCCTTATTGCCAAACAGGCGGTCCTGATTTAAAGGAGCATCCAACAATTTAGCTTTAACATGATCAGGCAAAGGTTGCTCCTTAAGCCAAGCATGCCTTCTAAGTACAGACCCAGTAACAGCAGCCCTGCAAGAGGCCTCTAAAGAATCAAAACCACATTGCAAAGTATGTTTTCCAACTTGTTCAGCAGAATGCATTAAATCCTGTAAATCTTTATTTTCCACACAGTCAGGAATCAACATAATTTTCTGTTTAAGCAGTCCAATAATATGCTGCTGATATTTTAACATATGAAATTAGCAGTTTAAAGCTCTAATTGCCAAGGTTGCAGAAGTATAAACCGTTTTACCCCATCTATCCAGCGCCCTGGAGTCTCTATCAGAAGGGGTAGGATTTTTAGCAGTAGAAGCCTTAATGCCCTCGGGCCCTTGAGAAATGGTTTCTGGATTTGCAACAGGATTTTTGAAAAGGAACTTGTGGGACTCAGGAACCCTGTAGTATTTGTCAAGTTTACTAAAAGCCAGAGGCAGGAAATCAGGTGCCAAACTGGATTCCGAAAACACATCTTCAACAGTGTCTAGTACAGGAGGTATAGCCAAAGGCCTATGTTGAGGTAGAAGAAGGAAATCCCTAAGCCTCTTTTTTGAATCAGAAAATTCCTGGCTTTCGAAGTGGAAATGCTACCTTAAAGTATGTAAAGTTTCCCCAAAAGAAAAATCCTCAGGAGGGGAAGCAGAGGGAATGGAATCCTCTGCATCAGAATCCTCATAAGTAGGTATGGACAAATCCAGGTCATTAGAAGAGTCAGAAGAAACAGAATCCTGATCAGAAGATTCATAATCAAGCTCAGCCCTAGGCCTCTTAAAGGGGGGGGGGGGGGGTTGACTGCCTCTGATTACAGTAATAAGATCCTCAGCCATTTTTATCATTTAATGAGGCAACACAACAATGTAAGGTAGCCGAAACAACCACGATAAGGATATAATTCCAGCATTCACAGAAGCAATAAGGATAGGATTCCAGCTCTCACAATAAAAATACGTCTTTATTTGTGAACATATAGGTTAGCGCTTTCACATTCTGCTTCTTCAGAACAAAAAAGTGCAAAGCCAAATCAGTGCTTAAATATATCAAATTATCCAGTCATAAAATACATTTAATTAAATACCTTCAATTAAATCTTAAAAATATACTAACCTATCATATATAAACTGCCAGATGAAACAGTCCATAAAAAACTTTCATAAATTACCTAAATAACTACAATATTATATACATTTTGAAATATTATTTCATCACATATAAACTTCTATAAATATGACAAAATGACACACAGATAACTAATAAAAACTATGTTATAAAACGATGCACAAAAAAGCTTAACTGAATTGATTCACTTTTTAACTATTCTCCTAGATTTAAGAACGGGTCTCAATGAAGCCCTCTCATTAAGGCCACTGCCTCTATCAGATCTAAGTCTCATAATCCAGCATGTCTCTTTTTTCTCTGTAGCATTACAGATACCTCCTTCTCTTATATTAGGGGAAATAAGATCTATTACTAAAAATCTAAACCAATGTTCATTTCCATAGTTCATCACATGTTTGGATAAGGCATTAGTGGGTGACTTAATTCTAATAGCATATAGATGTTCCCTAATTCTATTTTTCAAAAATCTATTAGTCTTTCCCACATAGAATGACTTACTTATCTCACAAACTGCTAAATACATCACATGAGAAGTATTACAATCAGCATGTAATGAACACTCAAAATGTCTCCCTGTATCTGGATGAATGAAACTACCACTAGAATTAATATATATACAAAAATTACATGTTCCACAAGGAAAAGTTCCCTTCATCCTTTCTTCTATGTGTATATTAGTAGTTTTGGGATGACATAATAACCTTTTAAAGTTTGGTTTGTTCTTATACCTAAATTTCGGTCTATCTCCTACTATTACATGTATTTCTTGATCAATAGTTAAAATTTGCCAGTGCTTATTAATAACTTCAGATACTATTTTATTATCTGTAGTAAAATACATAGGAATCTGTATCTCTGAATGCATATCAGATCCAGATTTTATATTCATATTTACTTCATTATGTGAAAAATACGGACTAGCTCTATTTGTTCTCAACTCATAAATCTCACTAAGATTTTGCTGTACTTCATTTTCCTTATAACCTCTATCAACAAATCTTTTCTCTAAAATGTTTAATTCTTCCTGAAAACCTTCTTCCGAGGCATTTAAATGTGATACCTTGTCCCTTAATAATATTCTTAAAGGTATACTGTGGATAGAATTTAACTCAAGTTCTAAGGTACTGAAGGATACCAAACAATTTTTAACTGATTTATTTGTATTTTGTACTAACACACAGACTGTTGATTTTATGCGTTTTGTTACATTAGATGTACAATCTCTTTTTACTATTATTCTGAATGAAGTAGGCATAACTGCTGTGAAGAAATATTTATCTGTACATAGTGAATATAACTCTGTCAAGATTGATTTAATTTGTTTGTTTTTGGAAGTAGTTCTTGAAAAAGTACAGTTTTGTACCTACCATAAATGTAGATGTTCGAGTGCTAATACAGCTGCAGTCATAACAGATGGGTTTTCCTGCCGTCAGGCGGGTCCTCGGTCGGCTGAATTCCAAAGTCTAGGTCCGGCGTCGGATGTCGTCGCTTCCTCCCTGACGTCAGTGCGACAGGGGTATAAAAGAACCAGCCGACACCATTTTCTTCAGTTTTTCTTGCCCCAGATGTCAGGTGCCCCCAGAAGGAAGGAAAAACATCAATTTATGTAATAATGCACTGCAATATAATCAAAAAACAGCAGTTGCAAGCAAATACACCATAAAAGAATACCCCAATCAGGTTGTATGAGGAGGTGTTAGCCATTAGGCCTGTCCGAAGAGGGGAAGGAGGGAGGGAAACCTGGACTGCAGCTGTATTAGCACTCGAACATCTACATTTATGGTAGGTACAAAACTGTACTATGTTCATCGTGCATACAGCTGCAGTCATAACAGATGGGTAGAATCCCAAAGCTAAAAAAGGGGTGGTAGGCACTAAGTGGAACTAGGAGGAGCCAGGATGCCCTGCAAGACTGCAGTGGCAAAGCCCGCTCTAGATTTGGAGTATAATGGTAGGTGATAGTGCTTGGAGAACGTATGTACAGAACTCCAAGTGGCTGCTTCCAAAATATCTTTGGTAGGAACCCCCCTGAGGAAAGCTGCAGAGGTAGCTGTGGCCCTTGTGGAGTGAGATCTGATGCCTGTAGGTACAGTTTTACCATGAAAAGAGTAACAAAAGCGTATGCAGTGGGCTATCCATTTTGAGATTGTCTGTTTGGAAATAGGCTTCCCTTGAGCACCTGTAGCATAGGACACAAAGAGTTGCTCTGATTTTCTGAAAGGCTTTGTTCTGTCCAAATAATAACGGAGCTGTCTGTGAATGTCCAAGGAATGTAGTAGTCTCTTCCCTTTGTTTTGTGGATTAGGGCAAAAGGTAGGTAAGTGGATAGCCTGATTCAAGGCTACCCTGGATACTACCTTTGGCATAAAGGAAGGGTTGGTTCGTAAGGAAACTCTGTCCTGATGGAAAATGATGAAAGGCTGCACAGCCATGAGGGCTTGTAGTTCCGAAACCCTGCGTGCTGAGGTGATAGCCAGAAGGAAGGCTGTTTTCCATGACAAATATTGCAGTTCTGTTGAAGCAGCTGGCTCAAAAGGAGGCAGGGTCAGTTTTTCTAGAATGAAATTGAGGTCCCAAGCAGGTACTGGTTGCTTCCTTGGAGGTTTTATATTCTTAGCCCCTCTGAGGAACTGTCTTAAGAGAGGGTGAGAGAATAAAGGAGGATCAGTGTTGTATTCTGCAGAAATGGCTGAGGCATGGATTTTGATGGAGGAGAATGAAAGTCCACTGCTTAGCATCTCAGCTAGGTACTGTAATATTTGAGGTAAATTCAGTATTCCAGGATTCTGACCCTTTTTCTGATTCCAGGCACAAAACCGTTTCCATTTTGCGGAGTAGGCTTTTCTAGTAGAAGGCCTTCTGGCCTCCAAAATGACATCCTGCACCTCCTTGGAGAGTAGGGTCTGTTGTGAATTTAAGGAATCCTCCATGCGGCTAGATTGAGTGTTTTCAGCTGACTGTGAAGAGTTTTGAAGTTGTGCTGAGTCAGTAGAAGAGGCATTAGAGGCAGGATCCATGGTAGGGAATGCGTCAGGCTCCTCAGGAGTGGGTACCAGTGTTGTCTTGGCCAGTCTGGAGCAATGAGAATCATCTTTGGTCTGTCTGCTCTGGCTTTTAATAGAACTTTGGGCAGCAGAGGAAGAGGTGGAAAGGCATAAACTGTCATTGTTGTCCAACTGAAAGAGAGTGCGTCCACTTTCCAGGCCTGTGGATGAAAGGTCCTTGAGCAGAATTTTGTCAATTGGTAATTTCTGTGGGTGGCAAAGAGATCTATGTCTGGCCTTCCCCATGCCTGAATTATCTTTGTAAAAACGTGAGGATGCAACTTCCATTCGTGTGGATCTGTCATATTTCTTCTTAGGTTGTCTGCCAGCGTGTTTTCCTTGCCTGGCAGGAACTGTGCTTGAAGTTGGATTTGTAATTCCAGAGCCATGTTCCAAAGAGACATGGCTAACCTGCATAGAGGATATGAATGGGTTCCTCCCTGTTTATGTACCACATCACTGTGGTGTTGTCTGCCCTTATCAATAGCTGGCCTGGATACAGTAGGTCTTTGAAAGTCATAATAGCATTTATTACTGCTAGCATTTCCTTTTCATTGATGTGTAGGTGCTTTTCTTTTTGGGACCTTTTGCCCTGAATGCACCGATGTGTCATGTGCGCCCCCCAGGCGTAGTCCGAGGCGTCTGTTGTGATGACTTAATTTGCTTGAGGCTTGCAGAATGGGAGACCTATGTTTCTTTGGCATGCTTGAGCCCACCACAGAAATTCCTTCTGAAGACATGGAATCAGTGGTATAATTGTTTCCAAACTGTGGCTGTGTTGAGACCATAAGTTTTTTAGGTACCATTGAAGTTTCCTCATATGCAGCTTTGCACATGGGATTATCAGGATGCAAGATGTCATGAATCCCAGAACCTGCAGCGTTTTCCTTGCAGTCAGTCTGGTGAAGGTTGCCAGTTTTCTGAAGTATTGAGTTAGTTGCCCTTGTTTCTCTGGCGTGAGGTAGGCCATCTGGGTGTTTGTATTCAAGCTGTCACCCAGGAAAATTATTGTTTGAGAGGGTATTAGTCTTGATTTCTTTTTGTTGACTGTGTATCCCAGAGAATTCAACAACATTATTACAAACTCCAGGTGTTTCAGAAGTATGTGTTTGCTGTCCGCTTGGATCAGGCAGTCGTCCAAATATGGGTATATTTGTATCCCTTGAAGTCTGCAGAAGGCAATTACTGATGGCAGGCATTTCGTGAACACTCTGGGCGCAGTAGATAAGCCAAAGGGCAATGCAGAGAATTGATAATGGGTTGAACCTGCAAGAAATCTGAGGTATCTTCTGCAATCTTGTCTGATTGGGACATGCAGGTATGCCTCCTTGAGGTCCAATGTTACCAGCCAAGACTCCTTGCCCAGCATGGGAAGGAGCTGCTGTAATGTGAGCATCTTGAATTTTGGTACGGGTAAATATGTGTTTAGGATGGATAGGTCCAAAATAGGTCTCCAATCTTTGCCCTTCCTTGGTACCAGGAATAGTCTGGAATAACAACTTGCCCCTGTTCTTGTGCTGGTACCTCTTGAATAGCTTTCATGTCCATGAGATCTGAAATTTGTTTTGTGCCTCTGCCTTTTGATTGTGTGGCAGGTTTGGCATGCCTCTCATTTTTGGAAGGGTGTGAAAGTGGAATCTGTAGCCTCTGTCTATAATGTCCAGGATCCATTTGTCTTTTGTGATAATATGCCAATTTTTCAAAAATAATGCCAGTTTTCCGCCTAAAGGTGCTGCCATTTGAGCCTTGCTTGGCATGCAAAGGGGAAAGTCATTGGTTTTGCTTTCTGAATGGCTGTGAACTATCCTCACCACCTCTTGGTGTAGGTGCTTGCCATTGTCTGCCTCTAAATGATCCTTGAGATTGCCCTCTACCCCTCGGGCGCCTGTATCTACCTCTTTGAGGTCTGTCCATGGCTGGAAAGGACCAATTTTTTGAAGGCCAATTTCTACTGAAACATGGAGGTTGTACCTGTAGGAAATCTTTCACTGTTTGCATTGATTTTGCCTTTCCCTCCATTTTCTTTAATACCTCCTCAGCTTTAACACCAAACAATACATCTTTTTGAAGAGGTGCATTTAGTAATTTAGCTTTGACATGATCTGGTAAGGTTTGCTCTTTGAGCCAAGTATGTCTACGTATGACTGATCCTGTAACAGCAGCTCTACATGAGGCCTCTAAAGCATCAAAACCACATTGCAAGGTATGTTTACCCACTTACTCTGCACTATGCAACAAATCCTGCAACTCCTTCAAGTCTGGTTGTTCAGGTTGTGACATTTTGCTTTTCAACTGAGATAACAAAAACTGTTGATACTTTAACATATGGAACTGACAGTTTAATGCCCTCATGGTTAAGGTGGCCGAGGTGTATACCTTTTTCCCCACCTTTCTAAAGCTCTGGAATCTCTCTCTGAAGGTAATGGATTTTTGGCAGTGGAGGCCTTAATTCCCTTGGGGCCCTGTGAAATAGTTTCTGGGTCAGCCGCATGGCTTTTGTATAGGAATTGGTGTGAATCAGGAACCCGGTAATACCTGTCAGGCTTGACTGGAGCTGGAGGTAAAGAATCTGGGTTAAGGCTGGCCTCTGAATACACATCATCTAGTATGTCTAAGACAGGAGGGATAGCCAGAGGCCTGTGCTGAGGGAGCAAGAGGAAATCCCTGAGCCTTTTCTTGGAGTCTGAGTAATCTTGGCCTTCCCAGTGGAAGTGTTCCCTCAAGGTATGCAAGATTTCCCCAAAAGAGTAGTCCTCAGGGGGGGGAGACAGAGGGAATGGACTCCTCTGCATCAGAATCTTCAAAGGGGAGTATGAATGTTCCTGGTCTTCAGAATGTTCTGAAGTAATGGAGGCCTGGTCCGAGGAAGGGTATTCTTCCTCCACTCTGGGCCTTTTGTCCGAGGGGTTGAGAACTCCTGATAAGAGTAATCAAATCCTCAGCCATTTTGAGCATCTGCTTTTTAGGCATGGGGCCTTGAGAGGGGCCCTGTGGAGCTTGTCTTTTAGTATGCATGGCTGCTTTAGATTTAGTGAAAGCCTTAATGGAAAAAGAAGAAGAAGGCCTGAAGACACCTTGAGAGGTGGCAGGCCTGTCTAAACTCTGAGTTTCCCCGCCAAGAGTGGCTTCGGTATCTGTAGTCGGGGTGTGGGCCAAAGTGCCTGCGACCTCGGGCACAGAAGACACCGCTAATGAAGTGTCATCGGTAGTCAGGGGCTGCGTAGGTGCCTCACTGAGAACTGGAGCACCTGTAGTCGGCTTTAGCGTGGTGTCGGTAGAAGTCGCGGACCTCGTATGTCGGTCCTTATCTTTGCGTCTTTTACTCAAAACTGGAGTCGGAGTATCCGACGACATAATGTAATTAAACTTTTTGCCAAAATAGTGTTGGGCGAACTCCGCCCGAAGCTGAATAGTGCGTCTGTTGAATGTAGCACAAAAACGACAGGCCGAGACGTCGTGGTCTGGGCCTAAGCAAGGAATGCAGAGGGAATGGAAATCCTTATGCGGCATTTGCTTCCCACATGAAATGCAATTATTAACTTTGTCTGACATCGGTCTGAGGCAAGAAAAGTTTCCCCAACGGGGTACTTAGCTTTCAAGAAGACTTCGGTTGAAAAATATTCGTTATCTCAGGAGCTGGCCGACCGGCACTTGCGAACTGCTTCTGCTTCGGGCACCACGCGGCAAGAAAGACTGAAGAAAATGGCGTTGGCTGGTTCTTTTATACCCCTGTCGCACTGACGTCAGGGAAGAAGCGACGACATCCGACGCCGGACCTAGACTTTGGAATTCGGCCGACCGAGGACCCGCCTGACGGCAGGAAAACCCATCTGTTATGACTGCAGCTGTATGCACGATGAACATCAATGTATTTGTTTTTGATCAGACATTGTATTTACAGCGTGATGGTGTGGCGATGGGCACCTCTTGTGCCAATAGTTACGCCAACATGTTTCTGGCACAATGGGAAGAGGAAGAATTGTTTGTGGAAGATATTTTCAAACAGTTTATTCCCTTTTATCGACGTTTTGTGGATGATGTTTTCTTTTTATGGCTTAGTGATGTTGACAGTTTGAAAAGTTTTATAGAGTAGATGAATAGAATGACTGGATTTCTAAAGTTCTCATTGAATTATTCTGCAGAGAAGATAGAGTATTTGGATGTCCTTACAGAAAGACAGATTGATGGTACAATTAATACAGGGGTTTATAGAAAAGAATGTCATAAAAACACCCTGCTACACAGGAGAAGCATGCATCCACAGTATACCTTTAAGAATATTATTAAGGGACAAGGTATGCGAGTATCACGTTTAAATGCCTCGGAAGAAGGTTTTCAGGAAGAATTAAACATTTTAGAGAAAAGATTTGTTGATAGAGGTTATAAGGAAAATGAAGTACAGCAAAATCTTACTGAGATTTATGAATTGAGAACAAATAGAGCTAGTCTGTATTTTTCACATAATGAAGTAAATATGAATATAAAATCTGGATCTGATATGCATTCAGAGATACAGATTCCTATATATTTTACTACAGATAATAAAATAGTATTTGAAGTTATTAATAAGCACTGGCAAATTTTAACTACTGATCCAGAAATACATGTAATAGTAGGAAATAGAGCGAAATTTAGGTATAAGAACAAACCAAACCTTAAAAGGTTATTATGTCATCCCAAAACTACTAATATACACATAGAAGAAAGGATGAAGGGAACTTTTCCTTGTGGAACATGACATTTTTGTATATATATTAATTCTAGTGGTAGTTTCATTCATCCAGATACAGGGAGACATTTTGAGTTTTCATTACATGCTGATTATAATACTTCTCATGTGATATATTTAGCAGTTTGTGAGATATGCAAGTCATTCTATGTGGGAAAGACTACTACATTTTTGAAAAATAGAATTAGGGAACATCTATATGCTATTAGAATGAAGTCACCCACTAATGCCTTATCTAAACATGCAATGAACTATGGAAATGAACATTGGTTTAGATTTTTAGTAATAGATCTTATTTCCCCTAATATAAGAGAAGGAGATATCCATAATGCTACTGAGAAAAAAGAGACATGCTGGGTTATGAGACTTAGATCTGATAGAGGCAGTGGCCTTAATGAGAGGGCTTCATTGAGACCCGTTCTTAAATCTAGGAGAATAGTTAAAAAGTGAATCAATTCAGTTAAGCTTTTTTGTGCATCATTTATAACATAGTTTTTATTAGTTATCTGTGTGTCATTTTGTCATATTTATAGAAGTTTATATGTGATGAAATAATATTTCAAAATGTATATAATATTGTAGTTATTTAGGTAATTTATGAAAGTTTTTTATGGAATGTTTCATCTGTCAGTTTATATATGATAGGTTAGTTTATTTTTAATATTTAATTGAATGTATTTTATGATTGGATAATTTGATATATTTAAGCACTGATTTGGCTTTGCACTTTTTTGTTCTGAAGAAGCGGAATGTGAAAGCGCTAACCTATATGTTCACAAATAAAGACGTATTTTTATTGTGAAAGCTGGAATCCTATCATTATTGCTACTGTGAATGCTGGAATTATATCCTTATCGTGGTTGTTTCGGCTACCTTACATTGTTGTGTTGCCTCATTATCTACTATTTTGGTAGCGGAACATTTACTCAGTGGGTAGCATTACTATTCGTTTTCATTTTTATCATTTGTTTTTTAGGCATAGGGGCCTGAACATGTGGCCTGGGCATCGTTTTTTTAGACATGGATCGAGATTTAGGCCTTAGTAATGAAGGCGGTGTTGATTTAATATGCAAGTCTGTAGGCCTGAATACACCCTCAGAAGCCTGTGCCTGCGGCTCCGGACTCATCCAAGGTAGAGACATCCGCAGGTTTCATAGGTGAAGTATCTCGCGGCATACCGGACTCCGAATGGGTCTCAGTAGAGGCCTGCAAATCAAAAGTAGCGGGTATCAGGGGCTGCGAAAGCACCTCACTGAGTACCGGTGGACTGGCGACTGGCTTAGGAGAAGCGTCGGCAGTTGTGGATCTCGGCGGCCTCTCTCTGTCTTTATCTTTGTGTTTTTTCGGAATCCCGGTAGTCGGATGGCTAACAGACAACATTTCTGGATAATTAAACCGAGAACCAAAATATTTAGAGGCAAAAATGTACCGAGGACGGATAGTGGGCTGATTAAATAAAGCACAAAACCGACAGCAAGGTACGTCGTGGTCAGGGCCTAGGCAAGGAATACAGTACGAATGAAAATCTTTATGAGGTATTTGCTTTCCACAAGTAATGCAATTATTAACTTTTACTGACATCGGTATGGAGCAAGAAAAAGTTTCCCCAACGGGGTACTTAGCTTTAAGTTGAAGACTTCGGTTCTGAAACTCGAAAACAAACATTTCAGGAGTCGGCCGACTGGCACTTGCGAACTGCTTCTGCTTCGGGCATTGCTCAGCAAAAAAGACTGATGTAATGGTGTTGGCTGCATGTTTTATACCCCTGATGATCTGACATCATGGAAAAAGGGTCAGCAACCGATGCAGGACCCAAGACTAATCAAGCCGACTGAGGGCAACCTGCCAGCAGATTACCCAAATGTAATGACTGCAACAATGAAACATGAAGAACATCGGACATCTGATGGGACCCTGGGCTAACATCTGCCTAGAGAGTCTCACTGGAATTCTGAGGTGCAGCATGGGTGTTGAGCCTAACGTTTTTGGCTGTCTTCCGAGGCGGCTTGTCGGAGGTACCTACCCTTCCCTCCATACCTAATGCTACTTGTCAAGTCTCTGCTTCTCAAGATATAGTCTGAGTGCAGCCAGACGGCTGCAGAGAGTTTTAGGCACAAACAATTTACAAATTTTGCAAGCTGTATGTTCATGGACCTCCCCTAAACAGAATACGCACTTGTCATGTGTGTTCTCTTGAGTAATTTGTCTCCCACAAGCACACTTCCCCTTTCTAGTTGACATGTACGTCTGAAAAGCTAAATAATAAGAAAAAAACAAAAGGGCACTTATCCGTAGCAGATGGCCGAGTCAAACAACCGAACTGCTTCCCGAAGCTGACAATCAGAGTTCTGAAGATCATTGCGACAGAAAAGTTCTGAAGTGGGTACGTGCAGACGTCACATTTACAGCCAACATCAGTTTATGACTCTGACATCAGACGTCACACATACCCCTGCTCCTAAGACTTTGGTATACTGGCCGGATGTCCAGTGCTGCAGACAGAAATCTCCCTACAGTTATGAATACTGCAACATGAGAACAAAAGGACATCACTTGTTCCATCTGAATCAGCTGATTAGATTAAGTGGAGGCTGCTACCATGGAAAACTGTTTTACTGACTGCTCTGACCTCTGCAAGAAAAGTGTCAACCATACCTCATTTTCCATGATAGGATTTTTTTGAGAACTAATCTTTCTATTGTACCTAAAGTGGTATCAGAGTTTATTTTAAGCCAAACTATCCATCTCCCTATTTTCTTTCGTGAAGCAAAAAATGAGGTAGAAAGGATACTGTCTATACTTTGGATGTCCATGACAACTTGGGTACTATTTTGACAGAACAAAATATTTCAGATCTTCAGATTAATTCTTTATTTCTTGAGAAGGTAAGAAGGCACACTGTGGCTAAACAGACTACTTCCAAATGGTTGTCTTAGGCTATTACCTTTTGTTATTCTCACCATAACAAAATTATTCTACAAAGGGTAAAGGCTTACTCCACCAGGGTCTTGTCTTCATCTATGGATTTTTGGAAATGATTGGATTATAGAAGTATTTTAGAAGTAGCAATGTGGTTCTCTGTTCATAATTTTATAAATTACTACAAGCTTGATTTTTTCTCTAAGTCTAGATCAGGCTTTGCTAGGACCACTTTCAGAGGATCCTGGCCCCTTCTTCCACCTCCCAAATGTTGTAAACTAGGGTAATCTAAGTAAACTTGCCACACCTGCAGATATTTGAATAATCACTGCTGCAGAAGCTGATCCTCCCCCCACTCACCTTTATTTTTGAGTATGTTGTTTCGCCAGGGTGTGTATGTGTGTATACTTTTAAACCTAGCTCAGCCTTCTTCTCTAAGCTGGCATGAAAGCTCTGAAAGGCTCGGCGCACAAACCTGTCTTCTTAGGTGGCTCAGCTCGAGCTAACTAATGATTTGAGTATATGGAAGGTCTCCTAAAGCTTTGGGAGCTAAATGGCTGTTATATACTTGGTAGGATATAACTGATATAGCTAAGGTTGCTGCAGCAGTGATCATTCAAACACATACTATTATGGCAATTTTACTTATACAACTGTACTCTCTTTTGCAGATATGCTCCATCTGTAGCAGGTGTAATTACTTTTCCATGTTCAAGTCATCTACATACAACTACAGAACATCTCAAATGAACAAGTCTAAAAGGTGTAACAAACAAGTATGGGCCAAGAACAGAGCCCTGACTATCCTCACATTTCACCTGTCCAACTGCTGTATGATGCTTGCCATGTCCTATGTGTAAGCCATGCAGTTATCTTATCAAGATTGTTGTTTAATACACTGATCAGTGTTTTGTGCATGACTGTATCAAAGACTGAAGTGAAGTCAACATAAATTACATCACAATATACTTTCATTTATAGATATTATTTTATTACTACATAACATTATGTTACAGTTGGTTAAAGATCCATTTTCAACATACACAAGCTGATAAATGCTTTCAAGTCCCAACCTTTCCCATTCTGGCAATAATATATCCAAAAATAACTTTCTCCCTATTTTCCCACAACAAGAAAGTAGACTTATGGGTCTACATGACTTTGTGTTGTCCTACTCCCCTTTCCCTTAAAGCTGGGTTTAACAAATGCATGTCTCCAGTTTTGAGGAACCTCACAGTGCTTAAATAACCTACTGAACAACAGATGTAACGGTCCCGTAAGTTCACTCTGAAGTGTTCTCAGGGCATTATTACTAATCCCATCTCCTCCTTGTGTTTTGCTTGGCATAGTACCTTTTCAGCATAATCTAATTTAATTTCACTATTCAAAAACAAAACGAGCTACGGCCAACAATATGTGACACCCAAATTAGTACGTTTTTGATTTGAAGTTTGTTTTTTAGCGTGTTGGTGTATAATTAACTTTAATATTGGAAGTTAATGTGCGCTAGTAAAATCTAGGTACTGCCCTCTTTATGATGCTGAACTGTACTGAAATGGCTTGTATATATATTTAGATGATTTTGTACATACATTTACAATATGTTGCTTCTGAAAATAAATTTTAGAAATGGCACAGTTTATTAATTTTATTACTGATTTTATTTATTATATTTACTCCTACCACATTTTATATCTCTATAAAATGGCTTCCTATTATGCTCAGTATCTTTTTTCTTCACATTTTTCCTTATTTTTGTCTTGCAGAAGACTTAATTTTTTCTGTCCAGTCTCTTTATTTCAGTTTTCTAAGTTATAGTCTGACCTCGTATCCATTTCTTATATATTTTTTTTCTCTCTTATCTTAAATTAAACACCTTGTTCTTATGAAAATATATTCTCCTGACCTTGTGTGCCTATATCCTGATGTTACATATTTTTGGAATTTTTTTTTTGCATTCAGTTTCCCTCTAAAACTTGCCACATTCCTTCTGAGTCTTTCCAATTAATACATAACCCCAGACAGTTTCACAAAGTAACTGTTTTGCTTCTACATAGTCTGCTATTCATTTTATGTGCACTGGTTTAGATTTCAATTTGGCAGAAATATCTAGCAGTATTTTAACATTAATAACCCCATGATCACTGCACATCAAAGGTGGTAAAACTTGATATGAAGTAACAATCATCTCCTAAAGAACAATTTTCAGTATGTTCTATTTTCTTGATAGATTTGTTTAAAATCTACAACTGCTGTTCCCAGACATTTATAAATAATCTCCTTACAAACATTACTACAGTCTGATTCTGGAAAATGTAAGTCCCTAGGTACTATGATTTTACCTCCTACATTTTATGCAAGAACTGTGTGAATTCCTGTAGGTCATCAGCACTTGACTTTACTGGTCTACACACACACAACTGTAATATCTTCACTTGCCTCTCTTGTCAGTGTTACACAATCTACAGGGCTAGTGTAATCCAAGATGCAATAACCTCAGGTCTCTCATCAATCTTTCATCCCTGTCATAACACATCCACCCAACTTTTGTTTGATTGTCTGCTACAGGACAAAATATATATATCCTGACAGAACTGGTTTCCAATCACTATTCTTTGACCATGCTTCACAAACGGTTAAAATATCAACCTTATGTAAACACTGTAAATTTAAAAAAAAGTATATATATTACCAGTGCTCCTTGCATTAACAATCAGCACAAACAAATCAACATGTGGTACACACAAACTGATAAATTTCTGAGCTGGCAAAAATCATGTCTTGTGTTAGCCCAGTACTGTAACAGTGACTGTGCAGACAGAAGTGCTTGACAGAGACACAGGGATGGAAAAAATAAAAGAGCTCTCAAGACAGTGAAGGACTAGAAGGCATCAAGAGATGGTTTGCCATTAAGAGTTATGCAAAGTTCTGGGAGAAACAGCACTGAAATGCTTACATGTGTTCAATGCAGTTAGGTAGGGAATGCCAAACCAGGCTCCCTCAACCAGGTCAATGTTTACTGACCTACCAAAAGAAGAAAAGATAGGCGTGACATGAGCAATTACAGATCAGTTTCTCTGATTAATGTGATGCAAAAATCCTTACAAGGATATTGTACAACAGAACTGAGACTTGTTTTCCAGATATGGTGGTGGAGAAGCAAAAGACATTTGTTAAGGCAGCATAGGAAGCCTGATGGATGCTAGCACTTTCCTGAAGACAGTTTAAGGAGTACAGGTAATGCAGGGGGTCATTCTTTTTCGACATTAGGAAAACATTTAGCTCAGGGAAGTGGGAATTGCTCTTTGTCATCTTACAGAAAGTGGGGGAAGAGAGCCACTGTTACCAATGGATTAGGGCCCTTTACAGAAAAAACAGGAATTAGGATACTGGTGAATGGGTCTCTGATAAAGGAAGTGAGTAGTGATGGGCTTACCACTGTTTCACAGTCTCTTTCTCTTGGTTATGAATGTTTTATCATGGAAGGTATGGAAGGTGCTAGAGGACGAATGAGGAGGGCTGATGGAGCCACTCTGTCATATTTGTGGATGACTGTATGCTTATTACTGATCAACAAGATCAGATCTACCCATACATTTGGATGTGTAAGGCAGAGGGGTCAAGAAGTGAAGACAAAATTGAGAGATATATAGATATGAAGTATTTAGAATTAAACATATACAAGTAATGGATAACGATAAGTGAGAATAATTAAAATGCACCAATGTGCAAGGTTAGGGACCTTACCTGTAAGATGAATATGACAGCACACTGACAGACATACTGAATATTCTTGATGATGACTTCTCTTTGATTTAACTACATTATGTATCTGATGTATACTATTTATTGTGTTTTTTTTGTGTTTTAATACCTGCACATATATTTTTTGTTAAAATTTTGACTTTCAGTGTAATTGTTCATGTTACATATACTGCATTTCATAATGCAGCTTACCTTTCCAGTTCTCTGATGAAAAGAGGCATTCTTATGTCCAGCCAGACTATCCCAATTACCAAATGCAAATAAATAAATATGTCTGAGGGCCCTTTATGCATTATGTCTCATCCCACTTCAAGGCACTAGAGTCTGTGGGTGATTAGGTTACAAAGGATACTGCAGAAAGGGGGGGTTTACAGATTAATCAGTACCCCTAGGAGATGGAAGGAATGGGCATGCTGGACTTTAAAGGTCAAGCAGTAACAGCTAAAAAGAGTGTAGTGCTGATAATGGAAAAGCAGGAAGGATGAGTAGCTTGCATGAAATGGGGAGGTAAGAAGCAGAAGGGAACATTTGAAAATATAAGATAAAGCTGTAGAGAGCTAAGCAGATCACTGTTAATTTGAGGAAATTTTCTTGGGACAAGGCAAGGAAAATGGGGAAAGGGATGTTGGGAGGAGAGGCAGGAAAGATTAGGTTTGTGTGGGAACTTTATTTATTTTATTTGTTTACCGGGTAATGTCCGACTGGGCATAAGGCTCATTTTCAGTGGCGGCTCGGGGAGAATAGCTCCATACATACAAATAGACAGGATTAATCAAATTGAACACGTATTAATCAACAATGTACAAAACAAGTCAGTAAAGAAATTAGTTATCTAACAACAATTGGCAAATAATTAACAAGTAAATTAACAAATTTAACAAAAAATGGCACAGTTAGTGATAAAAACTGGCCGCATGAGTTAATAGTGAGAACAGTGTAATACAGTAATTGCAAGACAGAGAAATGCAGTCTATATGATAGACGAAGCAGTACATGTGTATACATTGCTAACTGAAACTAAGTGTAGAATCAAGATAGCCTTCAGCAATTAATAGCTGTAGCTGTGACAATGAGCTAGTTTAGGGTAATGTAAGGGAGTAGTAGGTAGCTTAACCAGGAGTATGGTAGGAGCAGAGCCAGTGTTTTGCTAGATGTTCCTTAAGGAGGTTTTTAAACTCATGAATGCTGGGGTTTTTAGTCATAGGTTGAGGAAGCGTGTTCCACAGTTTGGCAATTTTATGGGAAAAAAGGGTGGTGCCCTGTGTGATGTGGGCTTGGGTAATCTTTAACAATAGTTTGAGGGGCTTAGAGCTCTAAGATTCCTGTTGCATTGGACTAGATTGGTGAATGCCGGGCAGTTGTTAGGTTTGTGAATTATATTGTATGCTATGGACAGTTGGTTAAATGTTAGAAGGTTTGGCAGTTCTAACCATTTAAGTTGGGAGAGTACAGAGCAGTGGTGAGTTTTGTAAGGGTGGCCTGTGGCAAACTTGGTGATTTTGTTGTAGTATGATTCCAGATTATTTAGGTCAGATTTACGAATGTTTGTTAATACTAGGGAGCCATAGAGGAGGGTGGAGAGTAGATGCGTGCGGGCAGTGGCTAGTCTGGCATTGTCTGTAAGGCAAGGTTTAATTCTGTAAAGGGTGCCAAGTTTGGAGTACATTTTTTTGATGGTGAGGAGAATTGAAAGTGAAAGCAGAATACAAGATGATTTGTTGGATGTAGTGCAGTAGGAAAGGCACAAAGATGGTGAATAATTTAATGCAGAAGAAGGAAAGAGAATTTAAAATGGTAAGAGAATGTAGACAGGTTAGAATAAAATTCAACCTCAAAGCAAGGGAATCGTTAAGATGCAAATATATAGTTAGAGTCATATAACAGAGTGCAAGAAAGACACAAAGCATGAGGATAAAGTGAGTAACACATAGGCAGACTGAGCCTTGCCTACAGTGTACAAAACACAAGGAGAAAAAGGGAAGATGTAGGTATTGTAGCACCTCAAGGAGAATTAGCCTAACAGCTGTACTTTAACTATCCAAAAATAATAAATAAACAAAGGGCTTGGGCTTCAGACTGCACCAGTATGTAGAAGTTTGCATTCTTTAAACAAAATCTAAAAAGTGTTTACTGAGTAAACACAAATGCAATTTTGAAGAACAACTCAAACAGATAGAAGGAAACAAAACTTTGACTTCCTCCTTTAGCCCAAGAACAAAATACAACTGCTTATTCATATCATAGTCTTTGCTTGTTAACATGCTTATTATAACAAAATAATAAACAGTACCTTAATTAGTAGTCCACAAGAGTAGCAGAAGCTGACTGCTTCTTTCTGTGCCTCTGCAATGCAGTTAACCTCACTTACTAACAAGCAGCTTTTCAAACTGTTTACATTACTGACAACCACTGGGGACCATTCTTTCCCTTCAGCTCTTACACACTGCATGACAGAGAGAGACCTTTGCTGGACTACAGCTTCTATTCCTTATTTGGTTTCCTGGACACATTCCACACTGCCTTCATTACATGTAGGTCCCTGAAGACTCCTCCTCAGAACCTGCTCTAAACCCAGACGTTAGCCATGACATACATCTACAGGTAGCTGCTCCTTATCTGTTACCATGGAGAGTTGACTGTCACCGGTTTGCCTACCTGCTCTGTACTTCTCCCCCTACCCCCATCTCTCTCTATGTAGTAAGGGCAACCCTAGCTCAGCAGTCACTATTCCACAGTATACAAGGATATGGTAGAATCCAGAATAGCAGAACAGTAAGTGAGACAGAGGTGCTTAAACTGAAACGGAATATAACAAACAGATAGGTTGAATGGCTGTAGAATGGAAGCAGGTTTGGGAAAGGTTAGAGAGAGCATGAAGATAAATGAACTTAAGAAGGAGAAACATGCACATATACTTCAGAGATACCTATCCGAATTAAAAGGATACGGGACATTAATGTATGAGCATGGAGGTATGTAAGCCTTAGGCACATATTTTAGGAATGTGAAGTGGTCAGAAAACAATGCAAGAGAGGTACAAGAGAATGTCAGGAGATCTATAGTAAGAAATCTGCAAAGAGCTAGAAATTTTCCAAATTTGGAACTGGAAGGGGTTAACAAGGGTGAAAGAGTAAATAGCACATGCAAATCTTGGTATTAGAAGGTTCAGTTAAGAGGTCAATAGCTCACAGATGGAAAGGCCAGGGTATACATGAAGATGAAAAATGTGTTTGAGAAAAATGCCAGGGCATTTAAAAAAGTGTCGCAGGTGCTGCCATCAGGAAAGTGAAGTAAACGGAAAAAAGAAACTGAAGGAATATATAGACAAATATATAGGTAATAAGAAAGTTGCCATGAAACAAGAAAGAAGCTTTGGTTTGGTCCATAAAGGAACAGAATTGTCATGAGGATGAAGCTGAAAGTAGGTTTCATTTGTTATGCAATTCAGGACAGGGAAAGGGGAGGGATGAGAGCTGTAAAATGCTATTTAACTTGCACTTCTTAGGGACCTAAGATTTCTTTCATGGGGAAGCTTTGGTTTGACCCATAAAGAAGTAGAATCAGATCACAGTGATGAAAGCTGGGGGTTGTTTCTTTTGTATATTTAGTAGGACACGGGGTTGGACAAGAACTATAAGATGCTAATTGACTTGTAATTCTTAGGGACGTGAGATTTCTACACAAGGTCCTTTATTAGTTTTACCTTTGTTTGGCAAATACACTGAAAAGCCTGATGCTGCTAGTACCATACCAATTACACCAACTGGATTACATTATTATGTATTTTTTATTGAGGCACAATAGAACTTAAAATTAAAAAAGTGAAAATAATTCAGTAACTTTATTGTACTGAAGACAGAATATTAAGAAAACAAGATATAATGAATTCATGCCACATCGCACACACAGACAGCAGCAAAACATTACCTGGCATACTTGGGGACTTTACTTCCTCTGTCAGTTGGTTTCTGGAATATAACTTTAAACTCTCCCAGTTCTTCAGAGAATCCTGTTATATATGCCAGCCTACCTTGTCCTTCTACATGAGGCTGGAGAATACCTTGTCCATCAGTGGCCACATAAAACAGCAAGGAGATCACAGGAGCTTCACTCTGAAATGTAAGAGAACAGGAAATGATGCGAGTAAAAAAAAGAAGTTATGTACTCACCATAATGTGCCTTGTTTGTTGTCCATCTCGCCGTTCATTCTTACAATGATGGGTTCGGAGCTGATCCTCGGCTCCGACTCGTCCGAATAATTAGCTGAAGATCTCAAACGTGACTCGTGGCAAGAGGGTATCCCACAATGCAGTGGTGCAATTCCCCTGATCTTGTTTGCTGCTAATACTGAACAATATGTACACTATATACATATCTACACATATATACATATAAACAATATGTAAGTCCATACCAAAAAATCTGGAAGGAGAAACAAGCTGAGACAAAGAGCCCCTGAGGTAGTGGAAATCTACCAGGTCCACAAGAAGTCTTAGGCAGGGGAAGGAGGGAGGGTTCGTAAGAATGAACGGCGAGACGGACAACAAACATGGAAAGTTATGTTAAGTACATAACTTCTTTATGTTATGTTGTCCTATCTCACCTTCATTCTTACAGTGATGGGACAGCGTCCCTAGCACCTTTATCCTGGGTGGCTCATGGGAGTATACCTTTCAGCACCATGGAACCAAAGAATGCCCTGTCCCTGGAGGCCAAATCCACTTTGTAATGAGTAATAAAAGTATGTGGAGTAGACCATGTAGCTACTACACAAATATTATCTATAGGAATTATGGCTTGGAAAGCAGATGATGTAGCCAATGCTCTAGTGGAATGAGCCTTTACTTTGAAAGGTAGATCCTTGCTATTAGATTTGTAGATAAAGGTGACACAATTTGAAAGCCAATTAGAAAGAGTGTTTTTTGAAACTGATTATCCTTTTTTTGCATCAGAAAAGGATACAAATAATTGGTCAGATTTTCTGAAGTCTTTGGTTCTATGTAAATAGAATCTGAGTTGCCTGTGCATGTCCAGTTGGTGTAATTTGTACTCTGCCTTGTTGCTATGTTGAGGAAAAAATACTGGGAGTTCTACAGATTGGTTTATATTGTTTGGAGAAGCAACTTTTGGTAAAAAGGAAGGATTAGTGCATAAGGATACCCTATCCTTATGAAAAATCAAATATGGTGGTTTAACAGAAAGAGCTTGCAGTTCTGATACCCTTCAAGTGGAAGTTATAGCCACTAGAAATAAGGTCTTCCATGAAAGGAACTTAAGGTCTGAAGATGAAGAAGGCTCAAATGGAGGTAAAGTGGGATGGGACAAAACAAAATTTAGATCCCAGGGAGAAAGGGGTTCCTTAAAGTGAGGTCTTAGTAAGGAAGCACCTTTTAAGAAGGCTTTACACAACCTGTGTGACATTAAGTTTGAAGAAGTATCGCCAATATGAAAATTTGAAATTGCAGCAAGTTGAACTTTGATGGTAGCTGCAGCTGAGCCTCGTTGGAACTGTTCGACCAGAAATTCCAAAATGGAGTGAATAGGTGCAGAGAAAGGATCAATGTTCTTATCTTGAGCCACAGGGAAAAACTCTTCCATTTGCTAAAATAAAGCTTTCTAGTAGAAGCTTTATGGGAGGACATTGAAATATTTTTTACAGTAGAAGTGAAATTGTGAAGCCTGACTAAATTGGGAAGTGGAGCAGCCAAGCTGTCAATTTTAGGGTGTGGAGAGAAGGATGAAGCTCCCCCGAAATATGAGTCAGCAGATCTGGTACTGGGTCCAGGATCCAAGGCTTCTCCTGAAGGTGGGGCCACAGAAAGGGGAACCAAACTTGACGAGGCCAGTAAGGGGCAATGAGAATTATCCTGCTTCCCGAGCTTTGAGCTTTCTGAATAACTCTGGGTATGAGAGGAAAAGGTGGAAAGGCATATAGACGTCCCGAGGGCCAATTGTGAACCAGAGCGTCTCTCAGTGTCTCCCAGAGGGGGAACTAGGGTAAAGTAGTTGCTGCACTTGACATTCATGGGAGTGGCAAAGAGATCGCAGCAAGGCTGTCCCCATGTTTGGAAAATCATTTCCGTTACATTGTGATTGAGAGAACACTTGTGAGGCATTAGAATTGCTATGCTCAGCTTTTCCGCTATCATGTTGGACTTCCCCGGAATGTGCGTTGCGATTAGAAAGCGCTGGAAAGAAACTGCCCACTGCCATACTCTTAGGGCTTCTCGACACGGGGTAGGATCTGGTTCTTCCTTGCTTGTTTATGTAACAAACCACATACATAGTGTCTGATGGGATTGCAATAGTCCCTAGAGGGAGAGACTCTTAAAGTGCTTACAACGCAAGAAGCACTGCTCTCATCTCTAGAACATTTATATGCAAGTGAGCCTTGTGATCTTGCCATGTACCTTGGACTGTTCTTCACAGATAATGCCCACCCCCTGTCTGGGAAGCGTCCGTGGTCACTGTAGCTATTGGTTGAAGTAGAACAAAGGGTCTGCCTATTGTCACATGAGTGGAGTGCATCCGCCATCTCAAGTCGTTCTTGCAAGATTCCTTTATCCTGATCAGATGAGACACTGGAAGCACTTGAAGAGACCATTGGGAGAATAATAGCCACTGAAGTATCCTCATGTGCATTCTGGCAAGAGGAACTAATGTAATCGTGGAGGCCATTGTTCCTAATAAACGCAGAATTACTTTTGCTTTCACTCTGTCCATGAGGAGGATGTGAAGAATTTGATGTCCGAGAGCTACGATTCTTTCTGCTGGAATACGTGCTGTCATCAATGAAGTGTCTAGATCTGGGCCTATATGTTGGGAGGGCAACAAGGCAGATTTTTGCAAATTTACTGTAATGCCCAAACAATTGCAGATGTCTAACATTAGATCCCTGGTTTGTAGAAGTAGATGCTTGGTGGTGGCAGACAGGAGCCAGTCGTCTAGATAGGGAAAAACATGGAATCCTAGATGTCTCAGGTGAGCCGTGACTACTGCCATACATTTGGTGAACACTCTGGGGGCTGTAGAGAGACCTCTGTAGTTACTTGTTCCCTTAGATTGGGTGGAACATCCGGGAGTGTTTTGGTCTTCAGGACAGGTAAGCAAAAGGGGATGGCGTATCCTCTGAATATTGTGCTTAGTACCCATTTGTGATACATCGCCAGGCTTCTGGGTACATCGATAAACGTTCCCCAACTGCCTCCACAGCAGCGCAGCCGGGCCTCCTTTCAGGAGCGGTGTTAAAGGCATCCGCAAAAGGAATCATGGTCACCCTGGTTTTGCAGACCCCCTCTGCCTCTGGGGCAGCGTCTACTGTTATTACCTCCCCCTCTGCCCCTGGAAGGTATCACCCCGTGCGTCTTGGAAAAATCTCGGGTATCTTTTGAACCACATCTTTCCGCTCTTCTGGCCTTTGGAATAAGGTCTTGAAGGTATGGAAAAACATACTCCAATGGCAGAGAGTTTTTCCTTCCTGCTCGCATCGGGTTAGAGTGTCTTTTATTTTGGGCCCAAAGAGTGAGGAGCCATCAAAAGAGGCGTTAGTAAAGGTAGACTTAAAGGGCTCTGCAAAATTACACAAGCGCATCCAGGAGTGTCTTCTTAGGGAAACTCCGGAACCCACTGCCCTGCTTGCTCCCCACTGCCCTGCTTGCTCCATCTGCTACGTATGATATGAGCCTCACGGAGGAGTTGAAAATGGAATTTACGGTGGACAGCTGGGAGGAGACCTTTTCATTCACCCCCGTAGCTACTGAACCTTGTAGAGTATCTCCTAGCTCTTTCAGGAGATCTCTTTATAGCCTCGTAAAATGGGATAAGTAATTCAGCGATTTCAAAGAGAAAGTCGCTGAAGAAAAGATACGCTTCCCGTATCTGTCCATCGTTCTCAAATCTTTATTTGGAGGATGAACAGATGAGGAAGTCTCTGCAATTTCCTTGTTCGTGGCTGCTGCTATCATCATAGCATCTACAAGTACTCCCTTTATGAAGAATTCTTTGCCCAGAGGAGCTGACAAAAATTTGTTTGGCCTCCGTGGGACCGGTTCCAAAGTGTCAGGTGACTCCTACACCTTTCGACTAACCAGATCCATTAGTTCATTGAAAGGCAGGGACACCCAGGAGGCTGAGGGTTGAGACCCAAAAGCCTTCAGGTACACTGACTTCTCATCAGAAGGGGTAGTGGTCTGCCAGCTGCCTCTTTGCTTAAGGATCTCCAGAATATCTGCGAATGAGATATCGTCAGAGGACGACTTTGGGGACCCTTCTGACACTTCAAGGTCAGTGTCTGAAGCAATGGGCTCATCTGGGGAGTCAACATGCTTCCTCTTGCAGGTTCTCTTCCGAGGTGGCTCCTCAGAAGGATATTCTGAGGAGGCCTCGGATGAGATGGGTTCACCCAAAGGGGGATCCTGAGGCTTTGGGTCTCTGCTGTCTTGAAGAATGGGTGGTGCTGAGACAGTAGCCAGTGCCTTGGGGGGAAGAATACTGGTAACCCTCTGTGGTGCTGAATGGGAAGACACACTCCTCATCAGCTCAAAGGCGGACACCGCTGGCTCCGAAGACCCCCCCCGACTCTGAGGAGACAGAGGACGGCAACAGAGCCAACGAGATCAGACTCGAGGCCGATGTAGGAGCCGAGCTAACCCGAGCAGACGCTCCAAGGGGTAAGCTCAGCATCAAAGAAGATCGGGGCAGAGAATCCCCCTCAGGCCGACTAGGGAATCCCGGCTCCCAGACTCACTGGACGGCGCTGAGAGAGTCGGATCAGAAGCTGGCTCCATGGAGACCAAAGGGAGTTCCGGAACCAACATATCCACAGAAGGTGGCTCCGAGCACTCCGGCTGCAAAGGACCAGCTTGGCTCGGAGGAGGAACAATAGTGGGCACACTAGGCTCCGAAACCAAATGGGTAGGAGCAGAGAACAATTTAGTCAGCGCCGGCGACTTAATGAGTGTATGCACCACCCGTTCCACGTCCTCATCAGATAAGCTTCTTGTAGACCTGGAAGATAATGAAGGAGATCAAGACCTATGGAGGATAGGCGATCTCAAGGCTGGAGAAACCGGCGAAATTTCAACAGACCGGCTCTGAGCAGAGGTATCTTGTGGCTCCCTAAGGCTTTGGAAAGAACCAGGCCTGCCAACCATAAGAACTTCCTATGGCTCCAAAGACTGTGGAGCCCAGGACATAGTGGCCTTAGAAATTTTAGGTAGTTTGACTGGTGGCTCTGAATGAGCCGATGCAGATGGAGATTGTCTTTTGTGTGATTTTCCTTTTTTAGAAGGAGATGATGAAGAAGAAGAGGAAGAGCTATGAATGGACTGTTCAAAGGAAGGTTTTAAAAGCCCTTTAAGAATCAACTTGTTTCTTCTCTCCTGAAAAACTCTGGCACTAAACAAATGACAGAAGGTGCAGTCCTCCTGGAGATGGATAGCACCAAGACAATAGACACAAACAATATGTCTATCAGTGATGGACATCGTTTCCGAGCAGTTCTGACATTTTTTGAAACCCAAAGGCTTATGTTCTCTTTATTTCTGTTCTTTAGACATTTTGACAGAAAGGAAGCCTAGAGGCTATATCAAACACAATAATATTTAAAGACTAATGTTACCAAAACAATACAAGTAAGAAAGACTAGGGAAGAAAATTAGAACCTCTAACTTAAACGGCTCTGATTTTCAAACACAAACTATTAAACAGGACAAGCTCTCTAACTAAAACGTGCATATAGCTCTCTAATTTAAACGAGCTATGAAGATACAAAAAGTACAGTTTTGTACCTACCATAAATGTAGATGTCCGATAGGAATGCATCTGCAGTCCTTACAAATGGGGGTGTGTGTCTCGTCAGGCAGCCTTGATCGGCCAGTTCGGATCTGGGTCTTGCTCTCGCCTGGTGTCATGTACTTCACAGCGTCATAGCTGCAGTTATTCGAAGGCATAAAGGCATCAGCCGCACCATTTCCTTGATCCCAGTTTTGCCCCAGATGCCAGGTGCTCTCCTTGGCTGGCTAAATTTGGATAAATGCCAATGATTCCAAATAAAACAAAGCAAAAAATAAGTATGTATGTACATACAAACAATACATACAAAATACCCAGATAACCCAGCTCCCTATAAGATTGAAAAACCAAAAGGAGGGAGGGTGGGTTACCACAGCAGGGAAGGCTTTCGCAGATGCATTCATTCCGGACATCTACAGCAAACTACATTTATATTCAAGGATGCATCTGCAGTCCTTGCATCTGATGTCTCTAATGGGTAGAATAATGGGGGAGGTGGAAAAATAAAGTTATGGTAAGTTTGGATTAGGAGTTAACAAAACAGCAGTGGCAAGGTACTCGGGGATCTGCTAAATGAGTAAATTATAGCTTTTGGCATGTGTGAGTAATGACTGGCAGTGGCAAAATCTAAGCAGTAGCCACTCCCTGTAAGAAGAGCCTCAGTAGTGTGGCTGTAGCTGTATTGTGTGAGGCTGATGTTTCTCTGGAGTTTCTTTCCATGGTAGGAACAAAATTTTTCTAATGCAATTTCCTATTATCTCTGTGGATTTCTAGAAACTTCCTTCCTGTCTGTTTCCTTCCCTTCCTTCCTCATATGCTTTCAGTTTCTGCCCATCCCCTATTGCCTATGGTTCCAGTGGTAGTAGCGTAGTGGTCTTGGTACATCTCCTGTTCTGTGCACAAGCGTATGCTGTTCTGTTTAGGGAGATGGAATGTGGGTTAAAAGAACTCTGGAGACCACAAACTCAGATTCCAAGAAACCTTTAAAGGAAAGGAATTGTTCTGATGGAAGATCTGTCTTGATTGAAATGCCTGAAGGGTTGTACTCAGGAAGGGTTGTGACTGAAGATCAGCCTGAAGTTGGAATACCCTGCTTTGCTGTGTAGTTCTGCTGTTGCTACTGTGTTTCTGCTGTTGTAGTCCTGCTTTTGCTAGAGGTCTGGGAAGTTCTATGGTGGTATTTGAGTAGCACATGAAATGGTAGCTTTGAAACTCTAGGAGCTTCATTTTTTTAGATGTTCAGAAACAAGGAGGGCTGAGTGGAGGAGAGGACAGGAGGATCCAGGGATGTAGGATGCTGGAAGGAGTGCATGAAGTGATGCATGAAGCTTGATGGCCTCTGTGACAGGCCTCTACAGCAGTGCCACAGGATCCTGCTATGTTTACCAGTGACATCTCTCCAACTTTGCAGTATCTTCTCCTTTCCATCTTTTCCGCTTCAATCTTTCCACTTCATTTTGGTCTTTTTTTCTACGGTCTCCCAAAGAATAATATTTTTAATTTCACTTATACTTTGTTCAGGCAATGCAGTGCAGAGTAGCAAAGTTTGGTTGCAGATTGTTGGATTGTTCCCAGTGTAGTCCAAACAGAACCAGGGGCAGGGGCCATGGGGTAGGTGCTCCATGAATGATCGGCGATGCTCCTGTTTTAATGCCAGTCACCGTTGCCTTTGGCCATCCTTGGGCTATCCTGACAGATCTGTCATAGCACCTTAGCTCTCAAATAGGACAAGCAAGTGGTGGAAAGCATATGGTTTTTCCAGCTGGAAGATGAAGTCTACCTTCCAAACAAGTGTGTGAGTGCATCAAGTGGGAAATAATGGCCCCTGTTCTAGCTGATAGATGATGATTGAGCATTCTGGAAGCCCCATTTCTTGTAATGGTTTTTGTAATGGTTTCCTGCTGGCACTTTATGCATATGTTCCGTGGTATGCCCTGCTTTCCTGGTCTGCTAGAATCCTTTCTTGGTTTTCTACAAAACAAAACATAACTAGACTGTTGTAGCATAGGGCCACATTCCATTATATCCTGCCATCCATTGTGACAAAGAGGGAGAAATGTTGTGCTTGTTGATGTTGCACATTGTACCACCATTGTCTATCCTTATCATGTATAGATCATCGGAGAGAAAGTCTGGAGATGCCTGAATTGCCTCTGAATTACTTGAGACATTTCCTTTAGATTTATGTGATTTATGCAGCTGGTAGGTATTGTGGAGTCCATCTTGATAGCTGCCATCCTGTGCTGCTGCCCCAACCATCCTCTGGGTTTCCACGTCGTGATGGTTTAGGCTGGGTGGAGTTTGTGGCTGGGCTTTGTGCTGTGTTTGATGGTGTTTAGGAGAGCCTGTAAGGTTTTTTCTTGCTCATCTCATGGAATAGTTGGGATTGGGGTGCCAGCTGTGTGCAGAAGTGCGTTTATGTTCTCTGCTGGTACATTACTGTAGTTTGCTGCAGTGCAGTCTGGTGATGGTATATTAACCAGGATGCCATGAAGATAATGGCTTTGCTTTGGTTTTCTTGCTGTCAGATGGTGGTCCTTTGTTAATGCTGCCAAGAAGGTAGCTGCTCCTTGTTTTGTTTTTCTACTTTTTTTTTTTGCTTTTGGCCATCAACTGTCCACCTCTGCTAGCCGAAGGTTATGTCCTTATGGTCTTGTTTTTTTTAAATTGACTGACTGTTTTGGCTTGGGCTGTAAATGATTATATATTGAAGCTGCTAATGAGTTTTTATTTGTCGGCAGTATTTGTTCAGATGCTGGGTGGTAAAGATGATTTGGATCTGATCCCCTGAGAAATGATTATGATGACCTGCAATTTCGTGAACACGGAATCTGCAGGGCATAATAGATTGGGCAATGCTGAATGATGATAATGCTCTGATGAGAATTGATTTCTGAAATTATCTTCTGCAATGCAATTGGTAACAAGGGGCGTGCAGGCGTGACTCGAACAGGTCTAGAGTGCCCAGATAGACTCCTACCAGCATGACCTCCAAAGGAAGCTGGGTCTTGGTTTTGTATTTAGTTTTGGAGTTAATGAGTTTAAAGCGACATTCCATTGTTTCGTTCCATCTGCCTTCTCTCCTTCGCAGCTTGTGGGAAGGAGTGGTCTGGTTTAGCCCCCTTTCTTGCCATATATGTGTTTCCTTTTCCTCTCTTCTCATCTCTGATAATTTTGTTACTTATTTACTGTCTATGGACTAAGCTGATCCTTTTGTAGGTTTGGCATTCTCTCTTTCTTTGTAAGTAAACAAAGCAAAACCTGTAACCTGTGTCTATTATGTCCCTGTGAGCGTTGCCAGTTGTGATGTAATTGTAGTAGTAGCACTGGCTGTGGCTAGCTTCCGCTTATTGGTGCTCTGCTTGTTCCCTCCCACAGAGCTTGTCCCAAGTCACTGTGATTGTCCTGTAGTAGTGGTGGTGGCTGTTCTCATGCCTTGAGGAGTTGTTACCTGGCTGGCCTTGCACCTCTGGAGTGACTCTAGTTGGTTTCTGCCTCTTGGCACTGTTCCTGTGTGGACAGGGACTTTGGAGGGACCCACTGAAAGGAGCAATTGTTGGACCTTGGAGGTTGGAGCAACCTTGGAAAGTTTGGGAGTAAGAAGCCTCTGTCTTCCATCTTCTTCTTTACCTGTTCTTCAGGAAGCAACATGCCCTTTGTTGTGCAGGTAAGAAGTCTTGCTTGATTTTGATTTGATGGCATCATGGTCCCTGCCTTTCTTTTATCCATGCATGCAACTTGCTAGTTGTGCTTCTGACATTCTGTATAGATCTCAGCAGTACAGTCATAATAGTGGTTGGTTCATCAGAGCATTTTAAAATGAGTTTACTAACTAACTGTATGTCCCATCTCTGAACCTATTCTAAAGGTTCAGGTTAGGACAGTTTTAGTTTAAGAATACTGGTCTAACATAAATTCTTGATACTGGATCTTTATACAGTGACAGTTCAAGGCCTAGATTTTTAGTGGGAGGGATACTTTGGTACCCTGGATCTCTACGAATCCTGAGGTCATCAGGGGTAGGGAATTGTAGGTAAGATACTGGCCTTGGAGAGGTGGGAGAGATGAAGGGGATCTGCAAAGGGTAAATATAAATGTCCCTGTGTCGGGACCCTGTAGAATCTGTAGGAACCACGGAAATTGTTGTATGAATCAAGGCAAGTCAGGAGAAATGCAATAAAGGAGTCTGCAACAGAGGTCCGCTGGAGGTATAGCTACTTCCTAAATTGTGGTAAGAAAGGTGCAAAGTTTCTATCAGGAAAAGAGGTCTGAAGGAATCTTAGCTGCCACTGCTCAATTCCAGGCATAGCATGCAGGGTTCCCAAAGGAAAATTCTGGGTCTGGATAGGCAGAAAGGGATGAAAAATTCTCTCTCAGGAGTCAAAAGGAGCCCTGGAGGAGGAGCCTCTGGTATTATCTGGAAATCCCAGAATCAGAGGAATCATCTTTGGACTTCGCTACAGGGCTAAGCTCCTCTGAGGGAGGAGCTAGAGAGGCCCTGAGAGGGGGATCCGCATGGAAGGTTGGGATTATAGAAATGATAATCTGCTTCCTCTGCTAAGCAAGCAGTTGGGAACTGGAGCTAGGGTTGAGAGGGGGTCTTAACAGGCAGCTGATTATTAACTTTAAATGCCACGGCCTAGCAGGCATTGCAGGACATGGTTGCAGGAGGCCTGCTTGGCTCAAATGCAGAAGATGAAAGTGTCAAGGAATTCATGTCAGATAATTTCTGCGGGTTGGTTTCAGCAGTTGGAGCAAAAACACACCACAAACCAGCTTGGGCCTCGGGAATAAGGTGAAGCGGGAGCTTTCGGAACCGCTTAGAACACGCTTGCTGGTTTGGCAGAGGCGGGTCGGGTGCATTCAGTAAGAGGCTTAAGGGTTGAAGCTGGAAACATGCGACGCCCAGTGTTTCCCCTTTCGCCTGCGAGACAGAAAGAGTGGCTCGGAAGACGGAGCTGCATAAGCAAAGTCAAATCTAAAAACTGCTCAGCAAAAGGTCCGGTTCTGTCTAGCGTCCGCGGTTAAAGCAAGCTGCTAGACAACCTGCTACGTCGAAAACAAGAGCCTAAACAAGAGAGTCCAGTAAGGTGGAAATCTTTATGAGGGTATTTGTTTCCTTAGAAGTAACACAACAGTATTTTCTCTGACATCGACTGAGACAAAGAAAGAGGATCTGCCAGCAGAATTAAGACAGGAAAGAAGCTAAGATTATTAGTAGCATCCTTGATTGATCTACAACAAATAACAACCACTACAGGGATACCAAGGCCTACAAAGCAACAGCAAAAGCCGTGCCTGAGGAAAAAAATCTCTCTAATGAGGAAAAAACAGCAAAGAGAAGCCAACAAATACAATCTACTGGTGATAGAACTATATATCAGCAAAAATATTTAGTTTTGATAAGAAATATAAGAAAAAGGTTTCACAACTTAGCCACGGCCAAGATGAGCGCTTCCAACCTCGTAAAGCGGCAAACGAGATCTGGGGAATTACACCACTGCATTGTGGAATACCTTCTTGCCACGAGCCAAGTTTGAGATCTTCAGCTAAGTATTCGGCCGAGTCAGAGCAGAGGATCGGCTCAGAACCCATCACTGTAAGAATGAAGGCGAGATAGGACAACATAACATACATAGTTATTTCATCAACAAGGTACTACATTACTACAATAAATAACTAAAAATCAACTAGTGTTGAGCAATGTAGTTTTATCTAATATACGTGGACACCGCTTAGTATTTAAGCAAGGAAGCAATGTCAGAAAAAAATGTATTCTCACTGTATAAGCACAAAGAGTAACATATTTTTCTTCTAGAAATACTGATGAGCCCGAGGAAGAAAGCCTAGTGGGAGTGTAGGAGTGCCAGGTAATCTAGCAAAAGCATGTGGATTGTTCTTTAGTGGCACACACGTTTAATATTCTCCTTGAATTATTTTACCTGCACAACATGGACTGCTTATCTAAAATAATATGCAGAGAAGCTTAAGGACACATATATATACAACTAGATGACAATAAAAACAGACACAGCATAACCACAAAGTGAAGCATTTTACATCTGCTCCTTAAACATACAGCCTAAAGAATGCAACATTTTATACTGACAGGTCATTAACTCTAAAAGCTACTGTTGGTCTAGCAACATGTATTAACTTATTTCCCTAAATGAGTTTCATTGGTTTGGTTGACAGCTGTTTAATGGACGGCATTTGGTCGACTATACAGATAGTCAACAGGTGTATAAGATCAACAATGCTATGGTAGGGGAATATTCCCTTTCCCCAGAAATTGTGTGATTGTGGAGTTAGTATATGTAATTAGCAGGGGGTATTGGGTGAGCAGCCACCCACAGTGGGGGTACAGGATTACTTGTTCCCTTGCAAAAAATGATGTTTTGAAGTTGCATGTGCTGAGGCTCTTCCTCATTTCATGTGTACTAGGAAGTTAATGTTTCCATTTTTGATGTAGAGTGGTTTACCTTCAGAATGCCAACATTCTTGTTAGTCAGCCAGCTGAAAGTAAATCCCCTAAATATATTGGCCGCTGAGAAAGGGTTAGTCAGCCCTATGACAGAAACTAGTAAATCTCCTAACCTACCTTTAGGGTATAACCAGAAAGTCACACAGTGTACATGCATTTTCCTTCAGTTAGTTAAAAGCTTCTGTGCCTCATTAAAATAAAGCTGTTTTTAAATGACAAACAATGCTTCTAAGACTCTGTACAAAGATTTGTATTACAGGGGGCCCATTTACAAAAAAAGCAATAACCAACAGCATATGCCTACTGAAATACTTAAAAATACCATCAATACTAACTTCACAAAAGTACAGTTGGGTAAGATCTCACCATAACGGTAGACATCCTTCTCTTCACTGTTGCAGTATTCATTACAAAAGGGATCCCCTGCCAAGGGTGACCCGACGTCTGGAAAGTATACCAAAGACTTTAGGTTGCTCTTAAGTACTCCATACATTGTACATATGCTCCTCACGTAGTGTAGGGCATAATGGTGACATCCGGAAGTACTATCCTCAGATCTGATAACCCAAGTAAGATTGCTGGTCCAAGAAGTAGAGAGGCAATCAGTACATCCAGAAGAAAAAAGGACCAGGGGCAGTGAATAGTGCAACAGTGAAGAGAAGGACATCTACAGTTACTGTAAGATTTTACATAACTGTACTATGTCCTTCCATTTCACTGTTGCAGTATTCATTACAATAGTGAGTGCGCCAAAGCTCAGGAAGAAGTAAGAGAGGAGGAAGAACCAGCAGAGCTCTCTATGAAGCTATGAATGATGGGCTTAGCAAAATCAGCTCTGGCTCCAGAAATTCCATCCAACTTGTAGTGCTTGGTAAATGTATGCACAGAAGTCCAGGTAGCTGCCTCAAGAATACAGTCAGCATCCAAACCCTTGAAAAAAGCACCAGAAGAAGCTACAGCTCCAGTAGAATGAGCCTTAACAGTAGGAGGAAGGCTCTTACCATGAAAGGAATAACAAAAGGAAATGGCTTTAGAAATCCAGGAAGATATTGTCTTCTTGGACACAGCCAGTCCTAAGGATCTAGGATGAAAGGAAAGAAAGAGCTGATCAGATTTACAGAGTCTTAGTCTTATCTAAATAAAATCAAAGTTGTCTATGCACATCCAACGTGTGCAGCACCTTCTCATTGGCAGACTGCAGAGAAGGGAATAAAGTGGGCAAATGAATAGACTGATTAAGGGACAACTCATTCACCACCTTGTGCATAAAAGAAGGATTAGTAAGAAAGGGATACCCTGTACTTATGAAACACCTAAAAAGGAGGGCAAGCCATAAGGGCTCGAAGCTCATATACCCGTCTGGCAGAAGTAAGAGCTAACAAAAGTACAGTCTTCCAAGAGCAATGTTGCAAGGAAGCTGAAGCAGCAGGCTCAAAAGGAGCCTGGGTCAATTTCCATGCAACAAAATTAAGATCCCAGGGAGGAGGAAAAGGCTTTCTGGGAGACGTAATATTAATTATGCCCTTAAGGAATTGTTCAGCTTCAAACTTAGAAGCTAATGGAGGTGACAAAGGCAGACAAGCAGACAGCTGATAACTGGGCCTTAACTGAAGAATAAGCCAACCCAGCATTAAGCAGTTCACACAGATAAGAGAAAGCCAAAGGAACATTCAACGAAGTGGATCCAGGTTATGAGAAAGACATCAAACAGAAAACCTCTTCCATTTGGATAAGTAGGATTTCCTAGTTGTGGGTTTCCTGGCCTCCTGCAGGACCCTAAGCACGTCCTCAGAAAAAAGGTGCTATGTGGAATCAAAATCCTATCACCCACACTGTCAGTTAAACACTGGACAGGTGGGGATGGATGAGAGCTCCCTTTGTCTTGTGTGAGTACGTACACCCTTGTAAGGTAACTTGTGATGATTGCCCTTGACTAAATGTAGATGTAAGAGCTAACAAAAGTACAGTCCTCCAAGAGCAATGTTGCATGGAAGCTGAAGCAGCAGGCTCAAAAGGAGCCTGGGTCAATTTACATACAACAAAATTAAGATCCCAGGGAAGAGGAAAAGGCTTTCTGGGAGACGTAATATTAAGGATGCCCTTAAGGAATTGTTCAGCTTCAAACCTAGAAGCTAATGGAGGTGACAAAGGCAGACAAGCAGACATAGCTGATAACTGGGCCTTAACTGAAGAATAAGCCAACCCAGCATTAAGCAGTTCACACAGATAAGAGAAAGCCAAAGGAACATTCAACAAAGTGGATCCAGGTTATGAGAAAGACATCAAACAGAAAACCTCTTCCATTTGGATAAGTAGGATTTCCTAGTTGTGGGTTTCCTGGCCTCCTGCAGGACCCTAAGCACGTCCTCAGAAAAAAAGGTGCTATGTGGAATCAAAATCCTATCACCCACACTGTCAGTTAAACACTGGACAGGTGGGGATGGATGAGAGCTCCCTTGTCTTGTGTGAGTAGGTACACCCTTGTAAGGTAACTTGTGATGATTGCCCTTGACTAAATGTAGAAGAGGGAACCGATGCTGTCTTGGCCAAAAGGGAATCACCAGCAAGATTTTGGGAGTATCTTATTGAATTTTGAAAAAGACTTTTGAAATGATGGTAAGGGGAAGAAAGGCATAAAGAAACACCCCCTTTCAAGAAAGAAGGCACCCACCTTCCAAAGCAGAGGACCTGGGACTCTGGTACAGAATAGCAGAATTTGTCTGTTTAGAGGGGAAGAGTCCATTTCAGGAATACCCCAATAGTGGACAATGTCCAGAAACACATCCCTGTGAAGCATCCATTCATGGGATTGAGTTATGGACCTGCTCAGAGTGTCTGTCACAATATTTTGACCTGAGGGAATGTAAACTGCCTGAAGAGTCACTTGATACTGGTTAGCTAGCTCCCACATTGAGTACTAGCCGGCAAAAACGATAGGACCTTAGATGACATACCACATTACTGTGGTATTGTCTGTAAACACCTTGAGATGACCTGAATAGAACACAGGATGAAAAGCTTGAACAGCCACCAGAAGAGCTCTCATCTCTTTGACGTTGACATGGTCTTTCTGTTGATGAGGCAACCAGGCTTCCTGCACCTTTAAGAAGCCGAATGCTGCTCCCCATCCCATGTCTTAAGCATCTGTGAACAGCTCCTGAGGGGGAAGAGATGGATGAAAAGGGAGCCCTGGACTGAGAGTCAACTGCTGAATATGCCACTGAAGTTCTTGCTTGAGACATTGAAGAAGAAGAACTAAGACTCTGAGGGGATGAGAATGCTCAAGCAAAACTGACTTTAGGAACCACTGAAGTGTTCTCATTGAGCTTGGCAAAAGGGAGCATAGGAAAGATGGAAGTCATGAACCCCAGAGCCCTCAGAAATTCCCTGGCTGTAACTGAAGCCAGAGGAAGAAGAGATTGAAAGAAGTAAATCAGAGTTAGAATCTTGGGAGGGAGCAGGGAGCAGGGATGCCAGCATAGGAACAGTCTGGACCCTGGAACCAAAAAAAAATGTGATCCTGAGAATGAGTCAGAACAGACTTTTTTTGAAATTTTGCAATAAAATCTTTGGAGTGGATGCCTGAAACTGGAGGTTGTCTAAGTAGGGAAAGACTTTGATCCCCTTAGCCTGCAAAAAGCAATCATGGGAGAGAGGCATTTGCTGAATACCCTTGGGCAGTAGAAAGGCCAAAGGCTGAAAATGCCAGGAAGCAAGAGAAACATAAAAACTTCCTGAAAAGGGGATGAATAGGGATATGAAGAAAGGCATCATTTAGGTCCACAGACACCAAATAAGCCTGATGAAGCAAATGAAGTAACAAAGTCTGAAGGGACAGTATTCAAAAAGAGGGAACCTTCAGAAAGGTGTTTGGATGAGAGAGCTCCAAAATCATTCTGGAATAAAACCCCTTCCCCTTTTGGGAAACAGGAACTTCCTGAATAGGTTCTGAGGCAGAAAATCCAGAAACACCCCTGGAAAGGAAGGCAACTGTTCCTGAGGAGGCTGAGGAACGCCCATTAAAGGGGGAAGAGATTTCCAGATGATGAAATACCCTGGGTGGATGATGGACAAAACCTAGGAGTCCTGGATAATCATTAGCCAAACAGGAAGAGAAAGGGAAAGACGAAGAGAAAGAGGAATGAGGCTGGGAAGAACAGGATAGTCAGACAGTACCTGGTTTATTAGGAAAGAGAAACATCTGAGACACAGAAATCTGAGTAGCTTTGGCAGGAGGAGCCAGTTTCCCACCCTTCTTACCTCATGGCGGCGAGACTATCTATGAACAAAAGTTATCTTATTAGGGTAATTTCTCTGAAATTTAGGTACAGGAGAAACAAAACATGTTTAGGTTCCTGTAAGGTCTTGCCCTTATCCTGAAGAGACTTAAATCAGCAGCAGCTTCACCAAACAAGTGTTTGTTGTCCACAGGAACATCCATCAACTTAGCCTTAATATCATCAGGCAAAGGTTGAGGCTGAAGCCAGGAATATTTCCTCATTACAGAACCAAAGGCAGCAGCCCTAGAAGTATCTGCTGCATCAGAACTACACTTAATGGAATGGCGAGCCACCTGGGAAGAAATTCCTAACAGAGAAGAGCAGAAGTCTTCCCTTCAGAGTCTGGGAGATGAAAAATTACCTGACAGACCTGGGAAAGAACAGCCAAAATGTATCTGGATATATGGGTCTGACAACTGGCAGCTCTAAAAAGCTAATGTAGCAGAGGTATAAACCTTCTTACCTAGCCTTTCCATAGTTCAGTTGCGGGAGCTAGGTCTGACTCTAAACCGGTTACAAGTGGCATTCCCCAGGGCTCAGTCCTAGGACCCCCTCCTATTTGGCATATACTTCTTAGAGGTACAGGCAAGCACAGGAGGTCTGTGGCTGACCAAGTTTGCAGACGACTGCAAACTTGGGGCTATAATTGACTCTTCGGCTGACACAGACATCCTCCAAAAGGGTCTCGCTGAGACAGATACCTGGTGACAAAACCATGGCCTCAAGCTAAATGCCAAAAAGTGCATAGTCATCCCCTTTGGAAAAAAACAAAATACCCACAAACTACCACACAGGTGGTAGCCCCCTAAATACGGAAGACGTAATAAGGGATCTGAGGACCCAAGTAGATAGTAATCTCTCCTTTGATAATCACACTGCCAAAGTAGTTAGAAAATCCTTCTATGTGGCCCACCTAATCAGAAAAGGGTTTGCATCCAGATCAAAAGAGGTCATTGTGCCCCTCTACGCATCACTCATCAGACCCATCATACAGTACAATGCCCCATTTGGGATGTACCTTATAAGACACCTGCAACAGCTGAAAAGACCACAGAAGTACCTCACAAAGAGGATCACTGGCCTTAAACAGATGCCCTATGCAGCTTGACTGAAGAAACTCTAGCTGTATTCAGTTGCATACCTCCTACTCAGAGGAGATCTATGCCTGACATACAAGGCCATGTCCAACCCAGAAATGATGGACATGCTCCACCTAAAGAAAACCATATCTCCTCGAGCCACATGCTGTAGGGATCTAAACCTCACCACAACAATAAATAGGACATGCTGGAGGGATAGGTTCCTGTCCCAGAGACTTCCCATGCTCTGGAACAAGATTCCAATCCACATTAGGCAGAGCTCATCGCTAACACTCTTGAAGAGAAACCTTGACGAGTGGATAAGAAGCCAAAAGTTTAACCCGGGGATCACTTCAATGGCTCTGCTGGACAGAGGCACAGGGAACTAATCTAAGGGGGCGGTGAAAGCCAACACAGAGCTAGGCTTATATATGCCTTCGGGCAAATAGCCTAGTACCTACCTATGAACCTAAATAACTTAGAAGAAGGCAGCAACTGAGATGGCTTGTCAGACATCACTGCCACCACAGGAGGGTCAGCAAAAGGACACCTATGGAGAAATTTACAGTCCTCAGGCACTCTATAAAACCTATCAGGTTTCTTGAGGGCAGGGGGTGGGAATCAGGAGTCTTAGATGCAGTAGAAAAGGTAACCAACAATGCAGCCAAAACAGGAGGAACAAGAGAAGGTCTCGGAGGGTCTATATGCAGGAGCTCATATTACCTCTTCTGTACCTCAGAAATCTAGGCACAATCCCATTTAAGAACTCCATCATTCTGGAGATTGTCCCCCCAAAAGAAATTTCCTCAAAAGGAGTGTCAGAACTTGTACACTCCTCTTCCTCAGCCACACAGTCTAAAGGAGAGGGAATCTGCAAAGAGTAAGCAAGGAATTCCTCATCAGAATCCACTTCCACTTCAACGGACTCCTGTTCCCTAGGTCTTTTGACAGAAGTAGAGGACCAGGGGGGAGCTGGAACAAAAACTCCATAAGGAAGTTTCAAAGCCATCAGGGCATTAAACAACCTATGAGTGAAATTCTCCTGCTCTGCATGTCCTTAGGAACTGAAGAAACATGCTTAGTCTTTCACTTTTTCTTCAAGGGACATCTGCCTTACATAATTTGGAAGGCTCAGACCCTGGATGGCATCATTCAATAATTGCAGTCACGACTTCCTCTCTTTCCAAAATCTGACAAACACTCCTAGGTCCCCTGGAAATAAATCAGCAGCAGTTCTCCCAAAATGTCTGAAGCGCCATCTGCAAGGCCTCTGTGGATGTGCGTAAGGTTGGATTCATGCCGGCCTCTTAAATGGTCACGGCAGAAGAATCCAATCTGGGTGATCCTCCAGGCTTTCACTTGCCTTAGGAAAGATGTCTGGCAGAGGTGGCACAGCAGAGGAATTGGACCTAGATTTCTTGGCCTTCTTCTTTACAGCTGGCTGACCCTCAGAGTAGGAAGTTCCGTCCATCATGTCTTTCACTAAAACCTTAAGATGTTGGTTCTCCAAATACAAGGCCAAAGAGGAAAGCTGACTACAGAGAGTCTTGGGAACAAAGCCCTGACAAATGGAACAGGATATCTGTTCGTGGGAAGCACCAAGACAAAATAAGCACAGCTTGTGATGATCTTTATGGGGAATCTGTCTTCCACACTGGCATATTCACCCTTCCTGGATGACATGAAACCCCACAAGCAGCAATCAAAGAGAAAAAAAAGATAAGACCAAAAATACCCAATGGGGCACTTATCCAAAATGGCCAGGTGGACCAACAAACAGAGCAGGAGTTCAGACCGACGATCAAGAGATGGCATATGGACTGGTTGCAAAGAAGCTGAGGACAGTACATCCGGACATCACATTTATGCCCTATGCTACACTAGGAGCATACATGTGACGTATGGTGTACCTTAGAGCAAACTAAAGGCTTTTTAGTATACTAGCCGGATGTCGGACTGCCCTTGGCAGAAGATCCCTATTGAAATGAATACTGCAACAATGAAATGGAAGGACATCTTTAATCATACCATGACATAAGAATGGAGTCTATGCCTGTCATAGTATTAGAAACCCAAAAGATTTGGAGAAATGAAACCTGGGAAATATTTGATCAGTCTTGTAACTGGTAACAAAAATCTCACTCACTTGCTCCTACATAACTTTTAAATAGGTGGCATATGAACTACCTGTAGAATATTCATCACTTCCTCTGACAGGCCAGCTGTTAATGGGTAGGTTTGATGAGAAAGATGGCGAGTTCCTGAGGAATGAGACAAGAAATTTCATGATAAAGACAGCTTCCAAGCATGGGCCTTAGACTGAGACAGAAGAACTGGAAACAAGAACTGGTAACGCCAGAATGGTGTTAGCAGAATTAACCTGGCTGATGTATATATAGCCTGGGTTAGAAGATGGGGATCAGATTATTTGCCCAAAATGGAAAAGGCAACCCTTAACCTCAGTAGCTAGGAAGTGTTTCTGTACAGCCTTAATGGCCACACTTTTAAAATTGATGATCACATAAGAAGGATGCAGAGTCTATCACTTGTCTTGGCCAACTAACACACATTGTTCAGCACTGTCTCATAAGCATTTTCAGACTTCCTGCTCATCAGAGCATGCACCACAGGTAACACTCTGGCATTACTTCCTGTACTAACCTTTCCATGGACAGTGTAGAGATGTCTTCAAATAAGAGCTCTGGTTGGAAAAGTGCCATCCATTAGCCAGAAACTTGACAACTCAAGATCAACATGGTGCTGTCATGTAGTCAACAAAAGCATGGAAATGCTACCATCTTCACTGCAGGCTTGTACTAGGAAATTTCCCTATTATAACAGGTAGTCAGCAGGATCCACATCTGAGAGGAGCAGCAATGTTTTTTCTGGATATCTTGTCAGAGGTTGTAGCTTTCTTCTGGTTAATCATCTGCTTCATGGAACATTTGGCTGGTAAATGCTGCACAATCTCAAGGTCAGCTTTAGCAGCAACTGCATTAGAAAGAATAGTTGTGTAAAATGTTATCATAACCATAGATGTCCTTCTCTTCCATGTTGCAGTATTCCATCTCTTGGGTTTCCCTCTCTTGCTACCCAAATGTCCGGCCAGTATACAAAAGGTTCTAGTCACTGCTAGGTGCGTGGGATGTCTGACGTTGGCTAATGAAACGCGGCCATAAAAGTGATGTCTGCATGCACCAGTCCTCAGAACTGAGCATCCCAGTCGGACCCCAGTCCCAGGAAAAACTGCACAAGTCCAGTGCCATCCAAGAAGGGGCCACTTAAGGGAAAAAGAGGGGAAGGAATATTGCAACATGGAAGAGAATGACATCTATGGTTACGGTAAGATTTTACACAACTATTCTGTCCTTCTATTCTCATGTTGCAGTATTCCAACTCTTAACTGGTAATGTCTGGTAAAAGTGTGAGCAAATGTCCATGTAGTTGCCTCTAAAATGGTGGCAGTGTTCAATCCCTTAAAGAAAGCTCCACATGAAGCCATAGCCCTAGTGGAGTGTGTTTTAACATTGGACCCCAAGGATTTCCTATGGTGGTGCATAGCAAAAGGAAACAGCTCTGGAAATCTAGGCTGAAACGGTCCATTTTGTCACTGCTTTCCCCAGGGCCCTGGGGTGAAAGGAAAAAACAATTTGTCAGAGTTTCTGATGGATTTGCTCTTGTCTAGGTAGAACCTAAGCTGTCTGTGCACATCAAGGGAATGTAAGACTCTCACAGTCACTTTGAGGATGGGCAAAAAAAGGTAGTAAGGTGAATAGCTTGGTTTAAGGATAGCTCGTTCACCACTTTGGGCATGAAGGAAAGGTTGGTCTTAAGGGTTATCCCATCTTTGTGGAAGGTGAGGAAAGGGGGAATGGCCATGACAGCTTGTAACTCAGACACTCTTCTAGCTGATGTCAAGGCCACTAGGAGCGCTGTTTTCCAAGTGCAGGGTTTCAGAGAAGCCTTAGAAGCTGGTTCAAAGGGGTCCCACCTTTGCTTCTCCAAAACATAATTCAGGTCTCAGGAGGGTGGGATGGATTTCCTGTGGACCTGAGATGCAGCACTCCCTTTAGGAACAACTTTGCAGGCAATCTGGAAGCCAAAGCTGGATACAGAGGCAGACAAGCTGAAACAGCAGCCAAGTGGGTTTTAATGGAGGAGTACGCCAATCCTGTCTACAAGATTTCACACAGGTATGACAGTATCAAAGGGACATCACCCTGGAAAGGGTTCATTTAGATATACAAGATCTACCTAGTATTAGGTTTCCTGGCCTTCTGCAGGACTGTGAGCATGTCCTCGTTGTGGAGGTGTCTGTAAGGCATGAGAATTCTGTCACCCACAGGGTGAGGTTCAGAGATTGTAAGTGGGGATGGATTAGAGATCCCTTACCCTGTGTGAGAAGGTCTACCTCTGTGGGGTAACTTGTGATGATTTCCCCTGGCTAAATGCAGAAGCAGGGGGAACTAGTGTTGTCTTGGCCAAAATGGAGTCACCACCAAGATTTTTGGTCTGTCATTCCGAATTTTCAGTCGGACTTTCTGAAGTAATGGGATGGGAGGAATGCATACAGAAACATCCCCTTCCAAGAGATTGAGAAGGCATCTGTTGCCCTTACCAGAGAACTGGGCAGCCTGGTGCAAAAAAATGGAAGTTGTCTGTTCATAGGGGAGGCAAGCAGATCTACCAGAGGTGTACTCCATTTATGGACTATGTCCAAGAACACAATCCCTGTGAAGCATGCATTAGTGGAACTGTGACATGGATCTGCTCAAGGGGTCTGCCTGAGTATTCTGTTCTGAAGGGATGTAGACTCCCTGCAGCATGACTCCCTGTTTTGTGGCACGCTCCCACACTTGGAGAACTAGTCTGCATAGCAAGTATGATTTAGTTCCCCCTTGCTTGTTCATATACCACAGAACTGTAGTGTTGTTTGTGAACAATTTTAGTGGGCCTTGTTTCAGGGTGTATTAGAAGGCCTTTAGGGCCAAATAAAAATTGCTCTCATCTCTCTGATATTGATATGCTCCTGTTTGATGGAGTCTAGCCAAGTGCCCTGGACTCTTAGGGAACCCATGGCTGCTCCCCACCCCAGATCCGAGGCATCTGTGTATATCTCCTGTACTGGCAAGGCAGACTGTAAGGGTAGTCCTGGATTGCAGCTGATTTGAATCAACCACCACTGAATCTCTTTCTTGAGGCAAGACAAGAAGGGGATTTTGTACTCTAGCGGATAGGAGTGCTGGGTCCATATAAACTTTATGTACCATTGTAGCTTTCTCATGTGGAGGCTCGCCAAAGGCAACACGGGAGTGGTCGATGCCATGTGACCCGGGAGTCTGAGGTACTGCATGGTGGTACTTCCTTAAGTTTTCCACTTTTTGAGGTGGTAGGAAAGCCCTCATGACATCCTTCCTTATCCTGCACCCCAGGAATACTAGGTCCTGAGGGGGGGGGGGGTCAGGTTGGATTTGAGGTAATTTAACTGGAAGCCCAGTGCTTGCAAGAGTGAAATACTGTTTGTGGATGGCATTACAGGGATTCTGTGCAGTCTGCCTGGATGAGAAGGTTGTCTAAGTAAGGGAAAATTTGAATCCCTTGGGTCCTGCAGAAGGCTACCACTGATGCCATGCACTTGGTGAATACCCTTGGTGTAGTAGAAAGCCCGAAGGGCAAGGCCGAGAATAGAAAATATGAAGAGGCCACAGAGAAGCATAGGTATCTCCTGTAATTGGTCCTTATGGGGATGTGTAGGTAGGCCTCCTTGATGTCCAAGGAGGCCATGAACCCGAGGTAAAAATCAAAGGGAAAAGGGTTTGCAGAGTGAGCAACGAAAAGATGGGCACTTGCAGAAAGAGATTGAGGAGGAAAAGATTTAGGATTGGTCTCCAGGGACCATCTTTTCTTGGGACCAGGAAGAGCCTGGAGCAGAAACTTTTTCTGTTCTCTGTCAGACGGACAGGTTGAATTGTTTCCTTGGGAAATGAGGCTGCCTATAACTGGCTGAAATAAAGGAAGCTGTTCCTTGGGGGTTGTGGGATGGAGGTGTAATCCACGTCATGAAATAACCCTTCTCTATAATGGACAGGACCCACCTGTCTGTGGTGATGTTTTTCCAAACAGGGAGACAGTGAAAGAGCCATTGGGACAGTGGAATGGAGTTGTGGGTTTTTTGCAGGAGTGGGAGGTAGTCACAGACTACCTGCCCTGTCTTGAAATTGAGCCTTCTAGGCTGGAGTCTATACAAGCCTGGAAGGAGTAGTTTGCTTTCTGGCAGTCTTTCTGGCCCTGGAAGGAAGGGTGGGGGCAGAATGCTTCCTGATGAATTATGCGTTTGATTGGTAATTCCTATGGAATTTGGGGATAGGAAAAACAAATAGGTGTTTTAGGGCTTGCAACTCCTTTCTTTTTTGTTACAGACTATTGAATAACTCAGCCACCTTTGTCCCAAAGAGGGCTGAGTTGACCAGACGTGCATCCAAGTGTTTTGCCTTGATGTCATCAGGTAGGGGCTGCAACCTAAGCCAGGAACATCATCTCAGAACTGAGGCAGATGAAGCTGACCTGGCAGAAGCTTCAACAGCATCGTAGCTGCACCTAATGGAATGCCTAGTGACCTGAGATGATAGGGATAGAAGACTGGATATTTAAGCTTTGACAAAAGTCTTGGATGTCACTCAGATGTTTAGTGGCCTTTTCCAAAGGAGTTAGGGCATATTTGGACATATGGGTTTGGTAATTTATTGCCCTTAATGCCAAGGTAGACGAAGTGTAAACCTTATTCCCTAGGCATTCCATGGCCTTGCTGTCTTTGTCTGTGGGCAGAAGTGAGGAAAATGGAAGGAGTTTAGATGCCTTATCAGCTGACATTGAAACAGTGTCAGAGTCCACTGCAGGGCATTTAACAAGGAATATGGCTCCCTCAGGGACCTTGTAAAATCTGTCAGGCCTTCCGGTTGCAAGAGGGTGAGAATCAGGATTGAGTGATGCTGCATTAAATGCATCCGGAAATGCTGGCAGTACTGGAGGAATAAATGAAGGGGCAGGGAAGCCCATCTGAAGAAGTTCATAACATCTTTTCTGAACTTCTGTCATCTCAGAGGAGTCCTATTTAAAATGTTCTCTAATCTTTGCAATGGTCTCCCCAAAAGTGATATCCTCAGCTAGAGAATCTGCCTCTGCAGATTACTCCTCCTGGGAGGCATAGCCAAGGGGAATGGCAATTGTGAGACATACATAAGGGAGTCCTTTGATGAAGAGTCAGAGGATTCCTCAGCTTCAGCCTGTGAAGTCTCGAAGGACTGAGGCCTAGGGCTCATCACAGGAGGAAGCACTGGGGAAAGTAAGGGCGTAGCAGGCCTTAGAGCCATAAAGGCATCGAAAAGATTCTGAGAAAAAGCCTGCCAATCTGACTGGCTCTCAGCTGGGGGAGAAACATGTTTCCTTTTCTCCTTTTTTTTAAGGAAAGGCCTAGCAGGCATCAGAGCCAAGGTAGGCCTGGGATCAGTAACTTGCAAAGTAGTGGAGGGATCTGTCCAGGCGGCCGGTACATGCCGAGGTTCTCCCTCACCATCGGAAGCCAACATCTGCATAACCTCAGAGGACATGGCTTCTGCAGCTTCCTACATCGGTACCCGCTGTACCCATACTGGCAGCGGCCGATTATTCCACCAGGCTGACGTCAGGTGGAGGAGGTGCAGCTATGTTTTCAGGCTTAAAGATTTTGGCCTTTCTCTCAGGTGGCTCGGATGGGCTAACCAGATGACCCATCCATACCTAAAGCTAAGCACTTGAGGCACAGGTTCTCAGGATAAATGTTTAATGCATGCAGATGGCTATGCAGGGCTTTTGGAATGAAGCCTTGGTAGATGGAGCAGGACTTATGGTCATGCGTAGGCCCTAAACAAAAAAGGCAAAGCTTGTGGATGTCTTTATGAGTGATCTAACAACCGCATCTACACCTTTCCTTCCTGGATGACATGAACCCATACAGGCATGCAGTGATCCAAATAACAAAACGTCCCCAATGGGGTACTTATCTTAGAATTTTTTGATCTAACAGTCGGTAAGGCAGGAACAGCTGAAGTTCAACTGGTGGCAGGAACAGCTGAAGTTCGACTGGTGGCAGAGAAGTCCTGAGGACTGGTGCGTCCAGATGTCACTTTTATGGCCCATGCTCCCTTAGCCAATATCAGATGTCCCATGCACCTAACAGTGACTAGAAGCTTTTGTATACTGGACAGATGTTTGGGTAGCAAGAGAGGGAAACCCAAGAGTTGGAATACTGCAACATGAGAACAGAAGAACATCTGCTGATGGCACATCATTTGTTTTAGTAGCCAAGGACCTCATATTATTCAGAAGTAAACCAGGTTAGACACTGGCTACATCAGGAAGACTGTGGTGCCAGCATGACTTCAGCAGTTCCTCTCCCTTCCCCACATTTAGTGTAATAACTTGTCCATGACACTTGGTTCTCCTCTAAAGCACAGCACCAGTACTGGGTCTACTTCAAAATATCGAAAGACCACTTACTCGAATCCCAAATCATCGAGATGACAATATTGAAACCACATATATGTGAGCTGTTAAACCATCAAAAACGTTCACTGGGAAAGAAACCACTTGGTCACCAGGACAAAATACACACAATGAAGCAAGTAAAATTCAAAGTGGGGGGCTTCATCCCCACACCCCTAACTAAATATACCAATGCCAAGACTGCACTATAGTGGGGAAAAGACAAACTTCCCCATGCTGGCCAAGTGGTTCCTTTCCCGGTGAATATTTTTGAAGCTTTACGGTTCACGGATATGTGGTTTCAGTATTGTTGTCTTGATGATTTGGGATTCGAATAAGTGGTCTTTTGATATTTTGAAGTAGACTCCCAGTACCTCTTGCCATTAGCCTCTTGTTCAACATAGTCCTCATAGCCATCCACAATTAATTTAGGCTTCCCTCTCTGACTGACAGAGGTCATATACACTTAACCACAAACAGTAGGATGCTCAAAAGCTGCTAAACACCCTATCAAACTTTCAAAATCTACTTCCTTCTCAGCAGGTCCTCCACAAGTCAGCACTCTCCATCTTCTCTTTCCTTGCTCTGTTCATATACACTCTACCAACTTTATACAGATCTGCAGCTAAACCACACTCTTTTCTGTTTTCATATGTGAACAATTGGCTAGAGAGTAACTGACACTTCAGGCTACTGGTTATGTCAGTAACTGGCTGTGAACCACAAACACTTCAGTTTTCTGGTTAAGTGAGTGATTGGCTGTGAGCAACAGACACTTCAGGCTACTGGTTATAGGATCAGAGGAGGTTACTAGGCTAGAGTACAACCCATTCCCAAGAATATCACGGTATTAAGTGGAACTAAGTCAATAACTATTGCCCCTGTCCAAGAGGGACACAGGTGAAACTCCTGGGATGAATTTGCTGTTTCCCACCCAATCATCCAAATTACACTTAAACAGGGTCAGTAAGGGGCTCTGTTTCACCTGAATTGGAAGTTTGTTTCAGAGGACAGGTAACCTTTGTAAAACATATCTGTCTCTCCAGGAAATCCTGCTGTTGTCACTTACTAGGTTGAGTTCCCTAGAGCGAGTGCATTTTATACCATTTGATTTATGAATGTGCAGCATTTCCATTAGAGCAGGAAGTGAGATTGCTTTATATGCAAGACAGAGGCAGCCTCTGAGTAGTCTGTAAGACACAGAGTATAGTGGCAGTGATTTCAGTCTGTCAATGTATGACATATGCCGAAAGCCCTGAATTTTCTTTGTAAGAAACCTTTTTTGCTGCAGGTGCCCGGTAAGGTACACACCAAATGTAGCACTGTACTCTATTATTGGCCTGATGAGCGAGGAGTACAGGGAGGGTTATAACCTCTTTTGTTCCAGATACAATGCCCTTATGTCAGTAATTGGCTGCATGCAACTGACACTTTGGACTATTGGTTATGTAAGCAACTGAAAATGTGAGCAACTGGGATTCAAACAAATGGCACACAGGCAGTTGTAGTAGACCCATTAAAAATACACGAAACGTTCAAGTAGCAAACTGTAATCACTAGCCCATTAGAAGCACTCCTGATTTACTTCTGACTGAAAGGGGTAGCTTAATATCACACACTGCCTTCTAAGATTATGAAGTATCAGTCATGATTTTTTTCTTCTATTAATACTCATTTTAGTATCCTGTTCTTCACTCTGGTGTTAGCTCTTAAATGGCACATTTCATGGCATAGACTTTCAAACAGAACCAGATTAGTCATTACTTTATAGATCAGACAGAGGCATACCTCCCAACCGTCCTGAATAACCCGTATTATACCGAGTTTTGGGATCAAAAAATGGGGTGCCACGATTCCCGAGTGGCACCCCTTCATTTCCGATTTTCCCAACATTTGTTTTTTTAATTTTAAATTATTCAGCATTTTGCTGGTCATCTCGTGTGCGCGATGATGTCGCCGCCATCAGCCTGTCGGAACTCAGCTCTCCTGTACATCGTGACGTGCATGTATTCCCTGCTGGCAGTATTATTTTGAATGCATGCGAGCGGGAAGGAAACGAGAGTAACGACTGCATTTTGGATTCTGGCTGCCTTTAAGAAGACAGACACACACTTTTAAATGGATCTGGCTGCCTGCGAGCGGGACAGACATGGACGGGAGGATTAGTTCAAGTGCCCAACAACCTTCTTGCTTTGGACTTTGGACGTCTGATCTTAGAATTCTGCTGTCAGCGATATTTGATTTGGAATTGGAAGCTGGTCTTTATAGCTGGGATAATCCGCTACTGTATTCTTTCTGCATCATTATTTGCTGGAGGATTTGCAACGTGCTTGTTTACCTGAAGGAGCTACAGAAAGCAGGGTAAATGTATGACTTAGTCCTCATGTCTCTCTTTCCCCTTTTAAAGTAACAGGCATGTGCAGTAAGTCGACAATGTAGCTTATTTTATTTATTAATACAATAAGAGGGCTTGTCTATACACTCTTTTCTAGCATAGTTACAGTAGGAGTTCAGTAAATTTACAGAGCAAGCATTGTAAATGTATACAATTAACTAAAGAGTTAAATGTGCATATTATTCACAAAACACAAGTTTGCGTAACTTGAGAAATGCAAAGAAATGTTTGGAGAATGGAATGACAGAGGCAAATTTCTTCTTGTCAGGAATTTGCCCTTTGAAAAGAGAAAAGCTTTACCTTTTCCATGTATGAACAGTTGCAGAGGCAAATAAAGGGAGAGACAGAAAAAGCAAGTGCTGGAGTGCTAAACGTTTTACAGCTTTGAAAGATGTAACACACTTACTGATGCCATAGAATTCCTGTACCTCTGTATGTTACATTTCTTATCCATTTCTCAGTTTGTGCTTATGGAATAGCTCACTTTTAAAATAAGGCATAAACACTCTGGGTTATAGTCCCTCCCAGTCCGCTGCCTTACTGTGTAGCTTTAGGCAAGTGATTTAATTCTGCCTTTAGTTCATATGCTGATCTTTAGCAAAGCAGCTATGAGCCTGGCTTTATACATTGTGAACTTTTCTTTTGTTTTACTTTAGAGCCCAGAAACCTAACTCCTACCTTACAATATACATGTGAGGTTTCAAGGGCAGAGAAGTTTTAATGCCAAGTCTATTTTCATTGTGAGATAGTGTTGCTTTGTTTATCAGATGTCTATTGGTGTTTGTGCATTGGGCTGTAAAATGCAAAAATAAAATCCAAATAATCATTGTAGAAGTAAAGCAGTATGCACACATTAGTGTTTATGGTAAATGGGGTGAAATAGCCAGGTAATGGGAGATTGGAATTGCTGCAGGGGGACTCTGGTGCCATATTTTGGTTGTCTGTTCTTCAGTTTGCATTTGAAAGTTGGTATCCTACAATTCCATTGGAGTGGACGGGATTACATAATTGTGTATGCAAATTTTATGTTAATCAGCGTACAGATTTGTACCTATTTTTCATGGGCATTGTCCAGATTTTTGATGTTTCCAGGTGGAGAGGTATGGACAGAGGTTACCACTTAATAACCTTTAAAAACAGAAAACCATGAAAGTTCCAGAAGCCTTTCTGAATAGTTCAAGTTTTCCATCCCTATGTTATACAAAAGGTGAAGTACAATGTATAAAGACAGGAAAATCACAATATTACATGAATTATACACATTCCACATAGGAAACACATACATTGAAATATTACGGTTAAAATTTACATTATTAGGGAAGATGCAAAGAAACTAGGAAATGTAAAGGATGCAGAAAGTAGTTTATCTTAAGGAATGGTACCTTTTTATATTGCAGATAGGAAATTCCGGTGGAATCGTACCAGTTTTATTACAAGTCCAAAAGCACAAAGACGCACAATATCACAGCAGCATGAACGCCAATTAATATCCACAAGCGTTTTCGTCTTGTATTAAAGACTTCATCAGATGAATGACAAATCCATTAGTGACCAGTTAACTCCACAGCAAATCACAAACCAAGACAGGATTGTTTTGATATGCTCTGAATTTTCCTCTCTGCAGTCTTTGTAAACTTACAGCTGTCTATGCCGCTTATGATGGCTAGAGCTTGTCTGTCCAAAACCTACCCCTTTCTCACAACCAAAAGTGAATCAGTCAATTCCACAACAAATCACAGTGAATTTCCTATCTGCACTTTTTGTTCTTACTGGTTGGTTTTTGTGCAGAAGTTTGCAGTAATTTGTTTCTCTTACCAAAATGCAGCACTGTATTTAATATAATGGGCTGGATGAGTAAAACATACAGTGGTACAATGACCTCCCTGGAGTGACTAAACATGTTTTTCAGAAATAGATGGCCTACTGAAAATGTTTTTCTCAGTGTGGCAGCTGCAAACTGTTGTCCACCACTGTCTCTAACTCTTTAATGTTGGTGTCATTGTTTTATGATAAGACCATTTGTACTGAAATCATAACAAATGTCTTTTTGCAATGCCTAATAAGGTTAGATTTACTAATATTAAAGGTGAAGTGACTACCACTTCGTCAGGGATGTCCTGTTGTAAACCAGCTAAGAGGATTTCTGCATTGTTTATTGTTAAATGTGTAATTTAATTACTTCAGTCACTGACACATTTGGCTACCAAAAGCCCATTTCATGTGCGTCAATCTTTCTATCATTCACTTTGTCTATACTCACGAACAGGTGTCCATGCTAAATTCTGCATTAATATGCTGATTATAAGAGTTGTCCAAAAAGTAGTAATGCCAGCACAGAACCCTCAGATACACAAATGGTTACTCCTGTTGAGAAAGACAGGTAACATCCTACTCTGACTTCATGTGTTGCACTCCTTAAACAATATTTTACCCATTGCATTACGTATGGATTGACAATTAAAACTTTTATTTTTTTTTAAGCACCTTTATTAAATTATTACATGACAATAGCAGGCGCAATGAATAGAAAGTAAAATAAACTATACTAACAATTTTAATTTCATGCATTATACATTATTTGTGTTTTCTTTTTAACAATCATTTACTTCAACATTACATAAATTACTCAATTCCTGCCTTTCATTTAACCCACTCCTCCTACCAAACATTATTCTCCATGTTTTGTTCCCAGAAATGCTCCTTTTTCCAAAAGATCCCACCCCCACTTTTTTATCTCCGTTAAAACATTCAACTACAGTTGGTTTATATTCCGACTTCCATTTCCTAGTAATTGCTTTTTTGGTAGCCAATAACATTAAGCTTAGTAAAGCCTTACTATGTATAGTAAATTCTGATCCTGTGTCCCATTTCAATAGAATAATTTCCTTCGTTACTGCCATTCGTTCCCCCAATATTTCTGACAGAGTATTCTGTAACAAATGTTAAAAATCTGCCAACATATTAAACTCAAAAAAACAAAAAAAAACAACCATACCTCCAGGATAGGACAGCTACCAGACGAAAATTCTTTTTAAATCTGCTTGGGGTATAAAATACCTGTGTAAACACTTCCAAGCAAAAATCCTAAACCTTCTGAACTTAGTTGCACACTTGGAAGCCATACACATGTTCTCAAATTGTTCCCTTGTAAATTGCTGAAGTTATCATGCAGTATATTATATGCCCTAATTATCCCTTTTTTAACAGCAACTTCTGTCCTAAACTCAATCAAAAACAACTAGGACTGGTCTTTTACTTAGCGGCCCCCCATCCCTTTCTCTTTGTCTATACTCAGACATCAGTCACTGGTAGAGATGGCAGTCCATAATGTGCAGTCCAATCTTCTGCTTGTTCTCATTTCATTCAATTAAGACTTTTAATTTTGTCAATTATTTTCTTATGTGGCGTAATGTTAAAAGTTCTATCAATGTCAATGTAAGCAATCTGCACTGTCAAAGCAAAAGATCTTCCCTTAAAAACCCATACTGTCCTGTGTCTAAGAGAAGTACATCCCCATGTCATCCTGGATAAGTTCCAAGTTATGATGACTTCCAAGATGGCTGCACGCTGATCAACAGCTTGACTTCAGCTCTCCCAGTGTGAAAACAGAAACTGCAGCCAGAAATATTGTCAACCGGAATAAAATTCACTTCTGGATGCCTGCAAAGAAGAAACTAAGAGAGACGGAAAGAAAATTAACTAGAAAAGGTGAAGGTAAAACGTTGACTGGAAAAAATCCTGAAGCTGTTCAGAAAAAAGCAGTTCAAGCTCTAGCTATAGTGCAAGACATCGGTTCCAGTAATTTAGAGGAAAAAATAAGTCAAATGTAGTCAGAGCTAATTAAAATAAACTAAACACTGAAAAAGTATATCAACTCAAACAAGAAAATGCTGGAAATGGAAGAAGCTTTAAACAGATGTTCAGATGAGCTGATAAAACTGCAAAAATATAAAAGGCTGGCTGAGTATGAAACTGATCGAGAAGAGATGTTTCAAAAAATGGTAGAATTAGAGGACAGAGCATGTAGGGAAAATCTAAGATTTTCTGTTGTGCCAGAGAAACCAGAAGGACCAGACTGTATTAATTTTATGAAGGCACAAATTAGCACCTGGACTGGTATTCCACAGAAGGAATTGTTAGTTGAAAGAATATTCAGAATATTTTCTTCTTGGAGGAGCAAAGTAATTTTTTGATGCAGAACAGACTAAGGAGGAAATGCAAAAGTTTTCCCAACAAAAAATAAGCCATCAAGCAATAGGGGACTCTGCTTCTCATTCTTCTCAAAATAAAGCACACAGAGACTTTGCCAGTGAAAGCTTTTCCACTGTTCCAAAGGAAAATGCTTGAGAGACAGAGAAAAGCACAGCAGTTGTCCAGAAGAGTCAGAAACACCATGGAATGGAACCAGATATGGGAGTTGGGAGATGGAGATGAACAGGAAGACCAGCAACACGGAAATGGGTGAATAATTGTGAGTGTGCAAAACACTGCATTTGTGCACTATGGTTGTATAGAAATAACTGGAAAGGGCAGACTTTTGTTGACTTTGTCAAACTTGTGAGGAACTGAAAGGCATTTGCTTCACTTAATGCTGTTAATGTTTGGAGGGACTCTGAGGGGAGGGGAGGAGGAAGGAAAAAGGTAAAAATGTATTTTCTTAACAGTATTACTATGAAACTTTTCACATTACAAATTGCATATTTATAGTAAAATATTTTAGTTGCTCTTCTATGTGATAAAATTATTAAAATAAACAGATGTCTTTTCTCTTCTCTTTCTTTTTTGTATTAAAAATGTAGGCATTACAGTCCAAAAAGAGAAGAAAAGCTAGACAAAAGCATGTTTAAGTAAACAGGCTATAATCATGGGTTGTTGAGGTGAGAAATGGGGTGCAAAAGCACACAGATCATAATCTATGTAGAGATGATATATTTCTCTTATTTTTGCATAGGTGAATGTCTGGATTAAGACCCTTGGGTTAGTTTAATAAATATTAAATGGAAGCATGTAAATATGAGAACACAAAATATAAGGAAAAATTTTGCTTTTAGCAATAAATGTTTTACTTTGTCTTTCAGGCTGCAACAGAGGACTACATTTTTCTCCTTTTACTTTTCCATGGAGACGGACAATAATGAATTGTCTAATTGCTGTTTCCATGATGGCCCCTGCCCCATCCCACCTTACTCCGGTTCAGCAGACAACTTACGGGATCACAGTGGCTGTCAGAGGCAAGCACGCGCACACACATTTCAGGAAATATGTGTCATACCAGATCAGTGGTTAATGTTCCACCAGTGACTGGACAGCACATTAAGGCACTTACATCCACAAATGTCCTCTATACCCATTGATTACATGCACTTTACAGTGTATACTTCAGACATCAAACTGTACTAAAAAAATTAAAAAAAAAAGAAAAAAAAATGGGGGGCATAAATAAATAAATAAATAAATAATAAAAAAATTCCATGTGAAGCTGACTTTCTCTATTTGCCTGTTTAAGTGCAACCTAGACCACTTAATGAGGAATAGGAAATTCACACTGGGCCTGGCACCCATGTCCTTTATAGACACATAGCTTATAAATGCCTGGGTCTCAATGGCATATTCAGATACAGGACATCAGTATCCTTTCGGTAAAACTTGGCTAGGCATAGAAGGACTCCCCAGGGTCATTAATATAGTAACAATCTATGAAGCTATACGTAAATCACAGTAACCAAGTATTGCATATTAGTTCACAGAAACACACACTACTTCTGCAAAATCAGATTAGTAACTGTTTAAACGAAGCAAATGACTTGTGGGTCAGCTATTTTCACCCACAGACAGCTCCAACCCCCAAAAGCAGTTATATCCATTCCTGTGTGCACTTCAGATGTTTAATTGGGGTAACAGATGGTGGTCATTGAATAATTTCAGCTTTGTTCCACACAGTAAAGTAGTCCAAGTTGCTTCTCACAAATCACAGTAATTCTGCAAAGCCAGAATAATTAACAAACGGCACTTAGTCATTTACCTCTGTAGACAGCTCACAGTAATTATAGCTAATCTATCTGCTTACATCTCTGATGTACACAACTTTTATTAAAAAAATAATAAAATCAATCAGTAATTAAATACAATTGGTCTCTCTTCTTGGTCAAAGATATGAAACTCCTTTTAAAATAAATGACTGTGAAGTCCCACTGTAATGTACTTCAGTTCATATATCCACTCACTGTCCCCCAATGAGCCACGACTGATATTTTAGAGGTGCTTATAGAACTGCCCTTTCTAATCATATAATCTGACTCCAACACAGACACCACACTGCAAAAGTGTAATTGTGAAGTGAAGCACATGATGGAGACAGTAATTATATACTGCCCGCATTAGAAAGCCAAGTAAATAATTCAACAGTGCTCATTTATATACCATCTGCTTTTACCCACAGCCTACTTCCCTGTGAATGAATGAATAAATGAATAAATAAAATACAACATAAAAAATAAAACTCCACCTCAGTGTGCCACCTCTAGTGGTGACAGTGAAAGAATATAGCCAAAAGTTACATATTTCACACACTTCAATTTTGCCTTACATTTTCTTATTTTAGCTACGTTCCTCCTAAAATTTCTGATTTGTTAGAAATGCCAGTCATTAAAGTTTCATATTTCTTAGTGTTCAGAAAATGTATCTTCATGCAAAACCATTTTCTTCCTATCCAATTTTTAAGTAACTTAGAGTCATATTTAAAAACTGATATTTGGCTTTGCCCAGAACTCTGAAGCAAAGAAGTTGATGAATATGTTTGTCCTAACTTCTTGCCAACAACTCAAATCAATGATTTTTCCCACATTAATTTTATTTTAGAGACTGATTAAGCAATCTCTAAAATGAAGTTTGCTTAATCGGTGTTACTTCAATAAACAAAAATAGAAAGAAATGTAAGAAGTCGTTAATGGCAGAAGAGTGGTGGAAGTGCTAATAATTGCATGGGGAGTACACAAAAAGCTGTGAACAGTGTATATTTCTCAGGGGACTGACTAAAAACACTCTTGATAGTGCCTGAAGGAGATCTTGCCTGAATGAGATACTTTCTGTGAGCAGTGAGTACTGTTACCACTGTCCACATATATTTACTTATTTATTTATATTTGTTGACCGGGAGTGTCCGACTGGACGTAGGTCCATTTTCAGCAGAGGCCCTGGGAGAAAAGCTCCACAGTTAAAATAAACAGACAGTAGTTACATTGGATTACATAGCGATTAACAATTTAACTAGCAATTACTTACAACATATTACAGATGAAGAACATAGTACATCAGTAGACAACTAGAATCTTTATCTGTGAAGTACATAACAGACATTAACAAATGTTACAATAAGAAGTTCCTGCTCTATAATAAGTACTAGGCTTATGAGCATCTGAGCTTGCTATAATCAAGGTAGTTAGTGGAGTGGAAAGAAAGGTAGTGGTTGGATGGGGTGGGTGATATTAGAGTGGGAGTTGCAAGGGCATAGCCAGTATGTTTTTAGGTGTGCTTTTAGTAAAGTTTTGAAGTGGGTGCATGATGGTATGGAGGTAATTATGGGTGGGAGGGAGTTCCATAATTTGGCTATGGTGCAAGAGAATAGTGCTTCACCAGCAGAGTTATTGGCTTTAGTGATCTGCAAGTGATTTTTGTTGCTGGATCTTAGTGGTCTGGTGGTGCGATAGGGTTGGAGTAGATTCTGGAGGGATGGGACATTTAGTAGATGGTTTACTAGTTTGTGGGCAAATGAGAGTTGATACCACTGAAGGAGGTGAGGGAGTTCAAGCCAACCCAGTTCAGCAAGTGAGAGACAGTGGTGACTATGGTAGGATGCCCCTGTGGCGAATTTGGCAATTTTGTTGTAGCGGGTCTCTAGCTTGTTTCGATTGCATTGCCTTAGGTTGGTATATATTGGAGAGGCATGAAGTAGGGTGGAGATAAGGTGGGAATTTGCTACTGAAATCTTTGCTGCTTTGGTGAGAAGTTGCTTATTTCTGTATAATGCTCCTAGTTTTTTGTGGACTTTTTTTATGGTCATGGATATGTGAATGTCAATTTTTAGTTTATTGTCTATTTCCACTCCTAGCAATTTGGTGTGTTCAGCTGGGTATATAGTGGTGTTGTCTTTTGCTGTGATGTTAAAGTGAGAGTTGTTTTGAGTATGTTTGGTGGGTTGGAAGATGAGTAGTTTAGTTTTGTTTGGGTTGAGTATTAATTGGGCATCGGATAACCAAGTTTCAATAGAGGAAAAAGCTTCCTGTGTGACTTTTTGCAGTATGGGTAGGGACTGGGCTAAGCAGATGATGGTTGAGTCATCTGCGTATTGTATGAGTGTGCCAGTTTGGTGGCAGAGGCTAGATTACTGGTGAAAACAGAGAAGAGTAGGGGTCCAAGGATGGATCCTTGGGGAACCCCTATGGAGACAGGTAGTTGGGGAGATATGTCATTCTGCCACACAACGGATTGTTGGCGGTCTGATAGGTAACTCTAAAACCAGTTGTTGACTGATTGAGAGAAGGACAGGTTATTGAGGACAGAGATAAAGTTGTTTGTGTTGGACCAAGTCAAATGCTTTAGACAGGTCTAGGAAAGTAGCAGAGGAGAGATAGCCATTGTTTTTATGATGAAGGATAGCGTTAGTAAAGGAGAGTAATGCAGTGGTGGTGCTATGGTTTGTTCGGAAACCATGCTGAGTATTGGAAAGGAGGTTGTTAGTAAGGAGGCAGTTTGAGACCTGAGAGTGTATGCATCTCTCTAGTATTTTGGAGAGTGGAGAGAGAATAGCTATGGGACGGTAATTGGTTAGTTCTGTGGAGGGTCCGCCTTTGTGGAGGGGAATTATATGTGATACTTTCCACAGTGTGGGAACGTAACTTTCTGACGGAGATCGGTTAATCAAGATGGATACTGGGTAGGCCAGAACATCAGCTGCGATTTGTAGGTATTCACTCGGGAGGTTGTCTGCTGCTAATTTGGTGGGCTTAAGTTTAGTTAAGAGTTTTTTTTATGTTGGAGGTAGGTACAGGAGAAAAAGAGAAGGCAGTGTGGAGATTACTAGTTGAAGGTGTGGGTTGGAGGGAGGGTTGTGTTGTTTAGCTAGTGATAGTATGGTTTGTGTGAAGTGTGTGTTGAATGAGTTAGCAATATTTTCTGAGGAGTGATGGATGTTAGGAGGAGGGGTACTGACTTTACCTGGGTGTAGGATGGAGTTTATGGAGGACCAGAATTGTTTGGAGCTGTGTTGGGAGGAGTCTAGGGCAGACTGGTAGTATTGGAATTTGTCCTGTTTTATTAGCTTTTTGACTCTATTGCGTTGTTCTAGGAATTTCTGTCTAGTTGAGGGGGTTTTGGTTTTGCGCCAGTGCTCCCAGGCTTTATCCCTGTTTTTCATTTCTGACAGTGGTTTTCTGTAGCCATGGGGAGGGTTGTGCTTTGGTTATGGAAAGTCTTATGGGGGCATGGTAATTAAGGATGCTCAGGAAGGTAGTATTAAAAAACTCAACTGCGTCATCAAGACTGAGGTACTTTAGAGGATGCCAGTTACATTCTTTGAGGGATGAGATGAATGTCAGTGGGTTAAAGTTTAGTTTTTTTACGTATTTGACTGTAGATAACAGGTGTAGCTTTGTATAGGTATTTTTTGAGTAGGAATGTTGGGGAGTAATCACTGAGGCTATCTGATAAGCAGCCTGTTATATATGACTGGGGGCTCTTACTGACTAGTATCCAATCCAGGGTAGTGTGCTTGTTGGAGTTTTTATTTATCTTGGTTGGCAACTGGGCTAGTTGGGTGAAGTCAAAAAAGATTGTACAGATGCTCGTAGAACCCTCTTGCACGGCAATAGAAGGCTGAATCCACAAAACGAAGCCAGCAAGATAGGAAGGTGTGATAAAGGGTTTATTAAACCCAAAGGACAAATCCAATGGGTTATAAAAGTAGAATAAATCCAAACCGGTTTCGGCTCAACAGAGCCTTCTTCAGTGGACACAAATAAAAATAAGAACAATACATTTCAAAGACAACTCATTATATATGTATGTGCACACCTAATACTTGACAGCATAGCCAATCACAGTAGTTACACAATAAACAGTTAATCATACAATTAGAATTGGTCATTAAGACCAGGTGGAAACAGAGCTCCCAGTTTTACTATCCATTTCCTTTCTTTGAAGTTAAGTAACTCATGCCAACTATCTTTATCTTTGCAAATCCCATTGATGTGGTCAATAATGACAAATTTGAAACAAGCAGTTGTATGCTTTAGAGTATGTTTAAATAAAGCATTATTGGGACGTTTATTCTTAATGCCACTAAGATGTTCACAAATTCTCAAGCGAGCTAGAAGTTTGTCCCACATAAAATGCTGAACACGTACAGGTCACCAAATAGATGACCCACTTGGTACTACAGTTGGCCCACATCTTTATTTCAAAAACCTCAGAGGTATTTTTACTAGTAAATTCACGGGTATTAGAAACCCGCATACAATATGCACAGTGACCACAAGAAAAACATCCTACTATGGGACCCCCTGTCAAGGAAATTTGATTGCAAACTATAGGACTTGAAACAGACTTTTTATAATGGCTAAGTCTAGAACCTATAGTGCATCCCCTTCTAAAGGAGAAAAAACATCTATCCCTGAGAAAGGGATGCAATCTCTCTTCGGCCAACAAGACATTCCAATGTCTCTGAATAATGTTAATGAAACCTTGAGTGTTACGTCCATAGGTGGTGACAAGGCGTAAAGGCTGTATATCCCCATTATTGTTGTGATGTTTGTAGCGTAATAGGTCTTGCCTATTAAAATTAGCAGCCCATTGTTTAGCCTGGTTAATAGTCCCTGGACGATAACCCCTCCCTAGAAATCTGCAGGCCAAATCATCACGTGGGTGAAGCCATGAAGGTTTACATGATGGTTTGGATGGTTGCCAGAACAGGATTGCCAGTCAATACTGAAATCACCTAAAATTATAATTTCTTGGGGGAGATGGTGGGTAGACCAGTTGAGGAGGTTTTCTAGTGGAGGGATGTTTTGGCCAGGTGGGAAGTAGCATCCAATTATGTTGATGATTTTGTTTTGGTTTATTTTGAGGTTGGTATATATTATTTCTTCATTGCCTATTTGTGGAGCTGATGATTTTAAGATCTGGATGTTTAGATGCTGTTTAAATATTATACCTACACTGCCTCCTTTCTTGTTTAGCCGGTCTACTCTTAGTATGCCGTAACCTGTAGGGAGTATTTGCTCACTGGCAATGTGAGGTTTTAGCCAGGTTTCTGTCAGGATGACTATATCTGGGGAGTACAAGTCTATGGTGGCATGGAGTTCACGGACTTTGTTGGATATACTTCTAATATTTAGGCTTAGTAGAAGGAAGTAACTTGGCTTTCTATTGGCTGTAATATGGGAGAAGTTGTGGTTTCTAGTCTGATTATGAGGACTGGGGTTGGAGATGGTAGGGCCAGGGTTGGGGTGGATGTCTCCACTTAGGCAAGTTTTGATATGCATGAGGTTATTAGTTTTTTCAGTTTTTGAATGTGTTTGCTTATTAGGGAAACTTTATGAATGTGCTCTGTGGGTAATAGGTATGGTGGGAGGGTTACTATGTTACGTTGTAGGGATGCTTTATGTTTGAGTAATATAGTTGGTAGAATATGTGGGGGGTGCATAGGGATGGTTCTTGAGTTGGTGGGAGGGGAGATGAGTGAGGGTGAGACATGATTGGTGGTGTGAGTAGTAGTACAGTGGTAGTGGTTGAGTGGGGGAATGATGGAGCTTTGGTAGGATGTAAGATATGCAAGGAGAATGCATGCAGTGAGCATAGGTAAGGTATGCTTGTACATGTTAGTTGAGGAGGTGTGATAGTAGTGGGAAGATGGAGGAGGTAGTGTTGGGTTAGTGCTGTGGTTGGCTATTGGAAAGATGGGAGGGGTTTGTGAGTGTAATAAAGGTGGGGCCACTGGGGTTGGGAAGGAATAGGGGGCAGGGTGGGGAGCAAAGCGGGTAGAGACCCTGTTAGTTGCTCTTATGAGGGGTCTGGAAACAAGAGTTAACTGATAAATGAATATATGATAGTGACAAGGGCGGCTATAGTTTTAAAAATGGTGCCTGCCACAGGTAATATTTATTAACTTTGGGATTGTCTTAAGGTAATAAACAGGGAAGGGGGATAGGAGAACAAGGGTGTGAGCAGGCAGTTCTTTGTACTGCTGCTAATGAGCCAAAGCAAAGACAAGTTTGTGTTTAAGAAACAATCACAATTGACCAAGGACTGCTCTGAAACTGTAAGTCATTTCTCAACCATTTCTCAGGTGGAAAAACAGGATAACCTTGTATCAGTAGGCTACTGTGGTCTCAGTTTAAATTAACAAACACACAGTATTGATCAGTTATGGATACTATTTGCTAACAGAAGGGAATAAGAGAGAAAGTGGAAGATGAGTGTGTGTGTGTGTGTGTGTGTGTGTGGGGGGGCTGCTTACAAGCCAAAGCAGAGTGCTCCCCAGGGGAAAATGAATATTGGCTCAAACAGGTAGACACATACTCAAAGTTAACTTTAGCTGTTTGCAGACAGTTCAAACCCAGACTGCGCTTTTCTTATAAGAATGATAAAGGTGGTACCGCAGTTGAATACTTAAGAGTGGTGTTAGGTTTAAAGTTAACTTTAGCTGTTTGCAGACAGTTCAAACCCGGACTGCGCTTTTCTTATAAGAATGATAAAGGTGGTACTGTAGTTGAATACTTAAGAGTGGTGTTAGGTTCAAAGTTAACTTTAGCTGTTTGCAGACAGTTCAAACCCAGACTGCGCTTTTCTTATAAGAATGATAAAGGTGGTACCGCAGTTGAATACTTAAGAGTGGTGTTAGGTTGGAGATATACTGAGCTCCTCGTGAGGCCTGTATCAGAGTGGATTGTAGTTTCCAGATATAGTGTAGTTTCTAGATATAGTGTTTGTTTGTGTCTTTCGGCTTTTCCCGGTTATGGGTTGCCACAGTGGAACTCCGGTCCGCTAATGATTGGCAGTAGATTTTTACGTGCTGGCTTGCTGGGCCTAACGCACAACCTTCAATGAAGGAACGCCCATTTACACATATCGCCACACAGAAGGCGCTCTAACTGAGAATCGAACGGGCAACGTCTAACTGTGGGGCGACAACGCTACCAGTGCACTCTCACTTATTAAATAAAAATGCCTGGAGAAACTCCAGGCACAGTCTCTGCAGATCAAAAGCCTTTGTTCCCATTACAGGCTACAGTAATATTGACATCGGCTCTTGTAAACAATGATATCTAGTGTTTAGTTCAGAAATAAGCAGTACTTACTGCTGTCAGTCATAGCCATCACAACCTCTATAACTATAATGGAACAGAAAAAAAAAAGAAGACTAACTTCTGTGGGCGGTGAATACTGTTACCACTGCTGACATATACTCTGAGTATCCTGTGAAGTCTAAATAAAAAGGTCTACAAGAAAAAAACAGTCTTTAAAGATTGGAAGCCTTTGCTCCTATTAATGGCTGGATTAAATACTAAGATTTTCTCATATAAACAATGCTACTTGGTGCTTACTTCAGGAAGTAGCAGTACTTAATGCTGTCAGCCATAAAAAATTACAACTTTGACAACTGCAGTAACTGAAGAAAAAGAACAAGAATGCCATGTAATTAAAAAATAGGTGCAAGTTAAAAAAATAATAATTGTGAGGCTTTGCAGCCCTTATTCCATAAACGTTAGAGAGAAATTGCAGAAGAAGCTAAATTAGTTGGAGTTTAAGGAAATAAAAACAGCAACTGCTAACACTTGAAATGTAAGAGCAATTGCTAAGAACATAATATTACAAAGCAAATAATGTACCTTAGGGTAAAAAAAAAAAAAAAAAAAAAAAGAGTGCTCTCTGATACTCAATCACTAGATCTGCAATGGTTTCAGGAGGTTTGATAAAAAAAAAAAATCTCCTTGGAATGCTGGCAAAAAAAATTAAGTTCCTATATTGACACAAGCATTTTAAAACTATAAGGATATTAAAAAAAAAAAAAACAGTCTGCATTCATGAGAACACACACTGTGGGCAAATCCATGTATGTTTTATGTAGTCAGGAAAAACATAGCTGCATTAATATCACTTTGGGGGTGGAGTAAAAAAAAAACAAAAAGGAAGACGAGCATTTTCTTAGCAGCAGTTCTGATGAAAACAACAGGCCAAAAGCAGCTAGGTTTTTAGCAGTAAGTGTCAACTAGCAAGGGTATGAGGATGGCATGTATTTATTATATTCCACCTAAAACTGCTATTTTGGAGCTTAAAAAAAATTTGGGAGACAAACAGCTTTCAGCAGGGAATATTGCATATAAGTGGGCACTGGAATTTGATTTGCAACAATAAGGATGTATATGGGGCCCATAAGGGAAAACAACAAAAGAGGACAGATTTCTGAAGAAATTTATGAAAATATTTGGTATGAAGGATGTAAATTCAGTAGCAGGAACTCTGCCAGAATGTATTTACTTCCCAAGGTACAATAAACTGGGTAAACTTGATAGAAATTATACTTCACAGAAACATGTCCATTTACCTGAGAGCTTTGATACAAATCCAATAACTATTTCAGATCATGCACCAATAATTACCAAGATAAAAATGCAGGGTAATGAAATAAATAGCACTTCCCCACCTACCTGTTAAAAAGAGAGAAATTTAAGGAATGGGCAGTGAAAATTATCTGGGAGTTATTAGGGAAGATATAAAGCACTCCAGAAGTTATAGCTAGTGAGTGGGACAAAATGAAAGTGAGGCTTAAAATGAGTCCAGGCTATGTGCAAGGATCCAATGTCTCAAGTACGATCAGTGTTTGGTCTCATAGAAGGGGTTCCCAATGGGAGAAGGTGTATATCAGGGTTCAGCTCTGAGTCCACTGCTGTTCATACTAGTGATGGACTACATTAGCGCAAACAGGTCAGAGGGGACAGATCAACAAAGTTGCTGTATGCAGATGATGTGGCATTACAGGCAGACTTTGAGCAAGAACATTAGCAAGGGATATGGGAATGGAATGCCAAACTCAAGGCACATGGTATGAAACTAAATACAGACAAGGCAGCAGCAAATTGGGGAAATCAGAAGAAGCTGAGAATTGAGATAAAAGGGAAAACAGTAAAACAAGTTGACTGCTTCAAGTATCTGGGAGGGGTTGTTGATGAGAAGGGAAGTCTGAATGAAGAGGTCAAAGCTACAATCACAGGGGCTGCAGCAAACTAGCATAGAGTGTCAGGTGTAGTGTATGACAGAAGAACGCCAAAGAAACTGAAAAGTAAGTGGTACAAAACAGTGATGCAACCAGTACTACTGTATGGTATGGAAACCTGAGCAGTAAAGGCACAGCAGATGAGGAACCTAGAGGTGATGGGAATGAAGTGCCTGAGATGGGTGGTAGGATGCACACTGTGGAGCAGATGAAGAAATGAGGACATAAGAGCAGAAGCCAAAGTAGCTCCAGTTGCAGAAAAGACTAGAGAGAACAGATTACAGTGGTTCCGGTACATGTGCAGAAAAACAGAAGACAATCTTGTGAAGATGATTTGGGACAGACAGGAAGAAGGTAAGAGAAAAAGAGGGCATCCAGCAAAGAGGTGGAGGCATCTGTGAGAAAAGATCTGTGAGAGTCAGGTGTGAGTGTTGAAGAAAGCAGGAGTGTAACATTGAATCGACAGAGATGGCGATAGTTAAAACAACATCCCAACCTCATGCAGAAAAAATGTGAACATGGGGGTTGATGAAAAGAAAAAGAGGTCTGGTTAAGAAGTAATAAGAATTATTTAGAAGGACTGACAAAGTTTTAAGTATTACAAATAAGGGGAATCTCACAGAACAAGCAGAGGCACAACTGTAGACTGTTAAAGAGAAAATAAAAGAGTACCTGGATGATATGCATGAGATTAGAAAGATTGCTGTTAAACAACTGTTTTTTTTTTTTTTGATAACAGCTTCACAGTACAAACAATTTTGGCACAACAACTTGGACAACAGATAGTAGAAAGGGTTGTTCCCAAAGTTAGGGAGACTACATCATGAAAAATAACCGGAGATACTGCAGAAGTATTAGAGATATTTTGGAAATATTATGAAAATCGGTATAAAGTAGATAAGTGTATAAATAAAGAAAGAGCACAAATGAAAATATTTAAAGAAGACGTACATATGCCAGGGTTAGAGACAAGCAAGGTTCCACAACTAACAGTTAAAACAGGAAGAGATGAGATAAGAATGGTGGTGTACAACCAATATACAAAAACGTTTCCAGGAATAGATGGTATTCCGGTGGAAGTTTTTAAGTTACGAGGGAAGAAAGTGATAAAAATCTGTAAGATTTTGCTTAACAGTATTTTAAAAGGAGGGAAAGCACCAACATCCTGGAAAAAAAAGTTGTGGTGGCTATAATACCTACTGTCAGTAAAGACCCATCTAATCAAGCTTCATATAGGCCCATTTATTTCTAAACTCTATAAAAGTGTTTATGTCTGTAATGGCTAAAAGAGTGTCGAAGATGATGCCAAAATTGATAAATATGGATCAATGCGGTTTTGTGGTGGGGGGCAAAGATTTGGCAACATTAATAAGGAATTGATAATCCAGAGGGAAGCAGAATGCAATATGAAGAAATCCAGCTGTTACTGGTAGACCTCGATGCAGAGAAAGCATTCAATGGAGTAAGCTGGGATTTTATGAGTAGGGCAATGGAAGCATTTGCATATCCTGACACAATAACAAGGTTAATTAGAAGGATCAGAGGAAAACATCAAAGTGGGAGGGTTCTTCTCTGATCAGTTGTGTCTGAATAGAGGAACTAGGTAGGACTGTCCTCTTTCATCTCTGTTGTTTGTGTTACATTTAGAACCATTGGCAAAGAAAATAAGACATTCAAAAATTCAAAGATATAACTGGTATGGTATTCAAGAAAAGTTAGTTTTATTTGCAGATTATATTATTTCATACTTGATGGAACCAGAAAAAGACATCCCATATTCTGAGACAGTTCTGGCTTTTATTGGGATATACAATTAATGAAGATAAAACAAAGGCTTTAGCTATAAACTATGTACCCACACATGAATTGGTCCCAGCAATACCGACATTTATCGGGACACGATAAAATGAAGTATTTAGGAGTATGGAATAAAAAGGATTCTCTTATGGCAGCTGAGGACATATGGGAACAGACTAAACAAAAGATAATACAAAAACTGAGAAAATGGAAACGCTTGCCTATGGATATGGATAGCAAGATATAAACAGCAAAAACGTTTTTAGTCCCTTTAGTTTTATACACAGGTCAGGCATATTTTTATCAACCAAAGTAGAAGTTGTGGGCAATAATTAATAAAGAGTTGAAGGATTTTATTTGGGAGGGGAATAGGGCAAGAGTCAGGTGGGAAAAGTTGATCCTCCCAACAGAACAAGGAGGTTTAGGATTACGTGATTTGAAGGAATGTTTTACATCTACACAGTTAAGGCTCTTATACATAACACAAGCAGAAAGCTACAATTCAAAGTGGAAAGCGATGATGATAAATGGGGGGGGGGGGTAATTCAAGAAATAACGAAAGAATGGAATTTTGGACACAGATCCTGAAGGAAAATAATAGTCATACAGAATATTACATTTACAAAGTAGCAGAATGTAAACTAATAACTAAACCAACATGGGAATAGAGAAAGAAGCTTCTGCCGATAGGGATGATTGGAATTAGGGGTACACAGAATAGACTGGAATTAGGGATACACAGAATAGACAAGTGGGAGATGGAATTAACTGGAATAAGCTGTCCAAGGAACCAAGGTATTGGGAACAAATAATTAGAGAAGGAAAGGTAATACAGTGATACGAGGCCAAGAAGACAGTAGCCTTTTGAAATGTTGGAACCCACTAGAGAGAGTCTTAAATATGGAGACTGAATGGCTGAAAGATGGGACTTACATTAACGAAGTCTGAGATGCCACTTCTCGGAATATTCTCTTTTCTCCACTGTGTGGTGATCTCAGAGTTAGCAAATACAAGTCTGGGGGTGGTGGTGAAGGGGTGGCTTGCTGCTCCCCACAAAAAGAAGTTTAAAGGACAAGAATGATTTTCGAAATTTGCTCTTCTCCTGTGTTTTCATTTTTTTCCCCCAATTTCTCGGCACTCAACATTTTAAATGCCAACATTTCAATAGTGAGCCCAAGAAGACATCTGGAGTGCAGGTTAGTTAGCGATTGTCTTCACTATCAGGGATTGACATCAAAGTACAGACAAACAGAAAGGGAGAGGGAAGTCCTAAATGAAAACCTGCACTGGTTGAGTTTTTTTAACAGAATCAAAAACAGAAGCTGCTGTTAAAAAAAGGGATAATTAGTTGGACATATAAAATCTTGCACAATAACTATAGAAATCAATCAGAAGAGGAAATAAATGATTGGGAAGAGAGATTAGATATGCAATTCACAAAGAAACAATGAAAGGGCATATGTATGGCTCCAAATATTCAACAAAGTCTAGAAAATTTTGGATTTTTGCCTGCCCCGAAAGTGTTTACATAATTTTATACTCCAAGCAGACTCCAAAGAATTTTTCCTCAGGTAGATGGCAAATATTAGAAGTGTGATAGGGAAGAAAGAGTTAACTGGGAACGTATGTTTTGGGAGTTAAAGTGCTGGCAGACAAAAAATTGCTTACATAGTACTCTGTCAGGAATACTCTGCGAACAAATGAGTGTAACTAAGTAAATTATTTTTTCAGCTGGGATACAGGATCTGAACTGCCTAGATATAGTAAGTCCTTGTTACATTTAATTTGTGTGACTGCCAAAAAAAGCAATTATTAGAAAATGGAAACAAAAATCTAAATGAATTATACTTGAAGTAGTGAATATTGTAACAGAGATACAATAACAGGAAGTGGGATCTTTAGAAATGGGTAGTATGAACGTGCATGGGAAAAATAGAAATTATGGTAAAAATACAGACAGAAAAATGTTTTGGGAGGATGAATGAGGTTTAAGAAAAGGCATGAATTGAATAACTTATGTATTCTACAATGTTTGCAAATGTGAAGTTGTTAATATGGTTTTATTACTTTTATATAAATATAAGTTAGCCTATGTCACAACTGATAACTCAATAAAGGTGTTTAATAAAAGAAAAGTTCCAGGTTATAACTTTCTCCATGACTTTACACAGAATCCTAATCAGACTAATGTGTCTGAAACTGCTCCAGAGACTCCCACCATCTGTGAAATGGTCAGGGAAATATCCAAATCTTAACATTTTGTTTAACATGACTGAGATGGGTTTAGCTAGGTTTTCTTTTGTTTTCTGTAAGAAACTAACAAGCTGCCTGGTCCTCGGGACTTGAGTTTTCTTGAATTTTTAAATTACAGTTGCGGCATGAGTTATCAAGTCAGTATATACACAAGGAATGCCTACCTTTGTCTCTATAACACTCAATTTAAATGCCATTTTAAAGGAAAGTGCAGATAACAAATGAACATGCACTGTAAACTGTGAGAAACAATAAGTCACATAAAAAGAATAAATCAATAAAATGAAAGCCAACGTAAATCTCTTTAGATTTTAAGGCTATGGATATTTACATTTTGACTTAACCTAGGTGGAAGGGTATGTTGCCATAACAACTCACGGTACTCATGCTTAACTTTCCAGTCCTGCAGGTATTTCCAGTTTCTAGAACAGTCTTTTAAAATGCAGAATCTCTTTTAAGATCACAATGCTTTTCATGCACAACTCATTTTTATATTAGCCTTGTGGTTATGACTGCTGTTTGGTAAACATGTGATTTTATGGTGCGTCATTTACTTGTAATTTTAAATTTAATTCATCACATTCTGAAGATGTCCTTTGCATGAGTTTATTATACGGCAATGGTGGCTCTTACACTCCTTGATTGAACAACAGAGTTAATTTTTAAGATATGTAAAGGGTTGGGACAAACGTTAAGGTGAGAGGGTTCCTCTCCAACAAGCTGTGCTTGAACAGATGAAACAGGCAGTTGTTCCCTCTTTCTCCTTTGTTATTTGCTTTGCATTTAGAACCATAGGCAAAGAAAATATGGGACTCGCAATCATACCTCTCAAGCTCTTAGAGCAATAAATTTGGACAAAGCCATATATACAAGTGGGACAAAGTCCCAAAAATAGGAACAATTTTTAAATATTGCTCTTACAAACTTAGAAAGTTGACAGAATAACAGGTTTTGCAGTAGCATGGATTTTCTGAAGGGTCTGAAACTCAAATGTCTGCCATTATGATAACTTCAATCTTTAATGATTTGCTACTAATTTGCCAAAAAATCTACAATTTTATGAAAAACGGACCAAAATATGAGGCAAAAATCTGGACATTCTGAGAAAATCTGTACAGTTGAGAGGTATGCTCAGAAATTTAAGGACATAACTGGCATTGAAATCCAGAAAAGTTACTTTATTCACAGATTATGATTTTGCACTTGATAAATCCAGAAAAGGACATTTTGTGTTGCTGAACATTCTGATTTAATTTCAAGTATTCAGAGGATGTAAAATGAAGATAAAACAGGCTACAGCAGTACTCTATGTACCCACACATATTAGTTCACAAATACCCATATTTATGGGAGTATAAGATGAAGCATTTAGGCATATGGATTAAAAAGGATTCTATCCCAACAGCTAAGGATATGTGAGAAGAGACTAAACAGAAGATGATACATAAAATGAGAAGCTGGAAGCTCTTAATTATGGCTATGAATATCAAGATACACGAAGTAAAATTCTTCTGTTCCCTTTAGTTTTATATAAAGATCAGGTGTATTTTAATTAACAAGCAAATACACTGTAGATTATAATTAATAAAAAGTTGAAATTATTTATTTGGGAGGGGAAGAGAGCAAGATTTAAAAGGGATAAATTGATTCTCCCATTAAAAAATGATGGTTCAGGATTATATGATTTGAAGATACACTTTAGAGCTATGCAGTTAAGGCCCATATACATAACAAAAGCAGTAGGACATAAATCAAAGTAGAAAGGGATGATTATGAAATGGGGGTGGGGTGGGGTTCTGAAGTAAGGACAGAGTATGAATTTATATCCACATATTGAAGAAGAATAACAACCATACAGAAAGTCATATTCATAAAGGAGAAGAAAATATTCTTAAGACTAAGCAAACAGAGGAATGCATGAGATTTTACCAAGAGGAATAACTGCAAATAGGGGTACAGAAAACATGCAACAGGGGATTGGAATTTATTGGAGAAAATTAGCAAAGGAACCATGGTACTGGCAGCAAATAATTATAGAGGGGAAGATAACAGAGTGGAATGAGGCCAAGTAAAAGTCTGGACTGCTGGTTACAGATGTACAGATAATGCAGCAGACATAGGAGTGAATACCTATGAGCCATAAGACATTAAAAAAGCATAACTGTATTCAATTCATTTTAAAATACAGCTGTTCATGCCCGGAAAGGGAACACTGAGTAAAACGTTTGTTTTATTTGTGAGAGGCCACAAAAGTGGTCAGTGGCGAGACACACACACACACAGTCTTGACAGTGATAATTCAAACTGTCAGTGCTAAGCAAATCCTTTATAAAATTACTGCACTATGGCAGCTGACCCAGTGTTGCTGCAGTGGCTCATACATATTCACTACTCTGTCGGCTACATTACCTTCTTTACTGTAGTCTGCCTGGCCAGTAAACACTACCCTCCCTTAAATGACCAGATAAATAATATATCTGGCCCATCACTCATCACCAACTTGTCACCTCTGTCCCAGTAGTTTAGTGGGTTTTGTTTCTCTCCAGAAGCCCCACACCATTGAACAGTGCACTGCAGCTTTACAGAAACCTACTTCTGTTTTGGGTAGAGAAGCAACAGATCTACACAGTAACAATCACTTTTGAAGAAAGACTCAGAGAGCAACAACCATGTACAACTAGCAACTGGTACTGACTAATATGATGTATCTATAGTGTAACTTGTGTCAGGAATTATCACAGTCATTGCAGGCCTAGTAAATGTCCACAAATGCAACAACAGGTTCTGGTATGATCATAGCCGGCTTTAGGCAGCAGGGAACCCTGCGGTCGCTGGGAGGTCCCCAACCACAGCAAGTTATCTTACCTTGATATTTTGTAACATGTCTCTCAAACCAACAAAAGCTAGTACAGCAATCTTGTGCACTTAATAAACCAACTGGGTAATAACTCTTATTTATATCTCCTTTTAAAACTCAAAGATATCTCTGGTTATTGTAACAGAGTTTTATCAAGCAACAGGCTTCACAATTCCATTAAATAGTTTACCACTGACATGGTTGCCTCTGGCTTAGTTAAACCCTGCTAGTGGATATTCTCACTCCACTAAAATAACAACATAGCCAGCTTTAGGTACTTGCAATACACGTGGCTGCAAGGGGGCCCCCTTAATCATCTTTGATTGTGCGGGGCCCCACAAAAGCTGTTGCTGTTTTTGGAAAAATGAGGAAAAAAATGTATTAATTTCCTGATTATTGTTCTTTAACCTGTACAGATCTGTTGTATGACCCTCTTAGGATAAAGCTGATATTGAACATAAGCAAAGGCAAACAGAGAGATTAGCAGCCCAGTGACTGATCTCAGTGCAACCCTTGGATGTTAAGAAAAGCTGATGCTTTTGATCTTCAGGGATGGTTTTCCCTTTCAAGGAGTTTTATACACAGTGGCAGAACACCTGATACTACAACTTTTAACTTATTTGCAGAATAATTCAGCAGAATACCAATAATAGCAGAATTAAAGCTCAAAATAATGAACAAGGTTTAAATATTACTCTAATTCAATTAAAACGTTAATAGTATAACATATTATGCATTGACATACATTTTTGGACAATAAGTATAAAATAAGTATAAAATTCTGTATGGATTTATTGATCGTCTGTAATCCTGAATGGTTTACAAGCAAATCAAACTTTTTACAAAAGACAGAGCAAAATTATGAGAAAATGAGGGTGCAGCATCCATTCGTGTGGATCCATGAAATTTCCGCTCAGATTGTCTGCCAGTACATTGTTCTTGCCTGGTACAAACTGGGCTTGTAAATGTATCTTCAGGCTCAGGGATTTTTCCCAGAGAAGCATTGTTTGTCTGCAGAGGGGATAAGAATGAGTGCCTCCCTGCTTGTTTATGTACCACATGACAGTGGTATTGTCTGTCCTTATTAGCAAATGTCCTTGTTGTAGTGATTTTTCGAAAGCCTCAATTGCATGTATCACTGCCAACATCTCCTTTTGGTTTATGTGCAGATGTCTTTCCTTTGGCGTCCAAAGACCTTGAATGCATCTGCCCTCCATGTGCGCCCCCCCCATCCATGGTCTGAGGTGTCTGTTGTAATCATTTGGCCCACTTGAGGTCAGTTGAAAGACATGCCTTTGTTTAGTTGACTGGCTTGAGCCCACCATAAAAATTCCTTTTGCAGACATGGGATAAGTGGGATTATGTCCTTTAGGCTTTTGTTGTGTTGAGACCATAAGCTTTTTAAATACCACTGCAGCTTTCTCATATGAAGTCGTGCCAAAGGTATCAGAAGGATGCAAGATGCCATGAAACCCAGGGCCTGCAGGATTTTCCTTGCAGTCAGCTGGGAAAGTTTTGCTAGGCCTTTGAAGTACTCTGGTAAATGCTGCTGTTTTTCCTCTGTGAGGTAGGCCATTTGGTTTTCTGTGTCCAGTTTGGCTCCTAGGAATGTAATCTGTTGGGATGGCAGTAATTTTGACTTCTGAATGTTGACTGTGTATCCCAAGGCCTGCAGTAGATGCATGACATAGTCCAAATTTCCTTTTAAGGTTTGTTTGTTGTCTGCTTGTATGAGGCAGTCGTCCAAGTAGGGGTATATTTGAATCCCCTGCAGTCTGCAGTGTGCCACTACTGATGCCAGGCATTTCGTGAACACTCTGGGCGCAGTAGATAAGCCAAACGGCAATGCTGAGAATTGATAGTGCTCTGTCCCTGCAAGAAATTTGAGGTATCTTCTACAGCTTTGTCTGATTGGGACATGCAGGTATGCCTCCTTGAGGTCCAGAGTGACCAGCCAAGACCCCTTGCCCAACATGGGAAGAAGTTGCTGCAACGTCAGCATTTTGAACTTTGGCACAATGAGAAAAGAGTTTAGAGTTGACAAGTCCAGTATGGGTCTCCATTTGTTTTCTTTTCTTGGAACAAGGAACAGTCTTGAATAAAATCCCTGCCCTTGCTCCTGAGGAGGAGCCCTTTCTATTGCTTTTATCCTTAATAGCTTGGAAACTTGAGTGAGTGCCTCTGCCCTTTGATGATGTGGCAGGTTTGGCATGCCTTGTCTTATTGGTAATGTGTGGAAGTGGAATCTGTAACCTTTGTCTATCAAATCCAGAATCCAATTGTCCTTGGTTAAGATATGCCAGTTTTGTGAGAATAAGGCTAATTTTCCGCCCAAAGGTGCTTCTCTTTGAACCTTTGTAGGCAGTACGAAAGTCAAGTCATTGTGATTGTCCTTGTGGTGCAGCTGAATTGTCTGCGCCACTTCTTTGATTTGGAGGTTGCCATTGGCGGCCCCTGTAAGATCCTCGGTATTGCCCTCTACCTTGGGAACGTCTGCTTTTTCCCCTTTGAAACTTGTCAGAGCTGGGGAAGGACCAATTCTTTGAGGGCCAGTTTCTGCTGAATCTGGGAGGCTGAACCTGAAGGAAATCCTTGACTGTCTGTACTGACTTTGCTTTTTCCTCTATGGATTTCAATACATCTTGTGCAGTAGCACCAAAAAGCTTTTGTTTTTCCAAAGGTGCATCCAGTAACTTTACTTTAACATGGTCAGGCAAAGACTGATCCTTCAACCAAGCATGTCTACGTATCACAGCCCCAGTCATAGCTGCCCTACATGAAGCTTTCCAGTGCATCATAACCACACTGCAGAAAAAGGTTATTAACCTGCTGAGTGTTATGTATATGATCCTGCAGTGCCTTTTTATCAATAGGCTCAGGAGAGGCTAACTTTTTCTGTAAATCATCCAGGAGAAAATCTTGGTACTGAAACATGTGAAAAAGGCAGTTAAGAGACCTCATGGCTAGGGTAGTAGAGGTATATACTTTTTTACCCCATCTCTCCAGGGACCTTGCTTCTCTGTCAGCTGGCAGTGGGTTTTTGGCAGAGGAGGAAGCCATTCCCTTGGGGCCCTGTGAAATAGTTTCTAGATCCACAGAGGGGGCCTTAAAAGGTGCTTGTGAGTGTCAGGGACCCTATAATATCTGTCCGGCTTGACAGGAGCAGGAGGAAGAGAATCAGGGTTGGCACTGGAGTCAGAGAAAACATCATCCAAAACATCCATAACAGGTGGGATAGCCAAAGGTCTGTGCTGGGAAGCTTGAGGAAAGTACGAAGCCTTTTCCTGGAGTCAGAGAATTCCTGACCCTGCCATTGAAAATGTTCCCTCATGGAATGCAGGACTTCACCAAATGAGAAATCCTCTGGAGGGGAGGCAGAGGGAATTGATTCCTCAGCATCAGAGTCCTCGTAAGCCTGGAAGGGTTCTTCTTGGGTATCAGAATGCTCAGAATCCCCAGAGGCTTCATCCGAAGAGAGGTCGTCCGCCTGCTCAGTTCTAGGCCTTTTCTCTGTAGGTGGCTGAGAACCCCAGTCCGGATGAAGCTGAGACCCCCTGATAAGGGAAATAAGATCTGCAGCCAGAGACATGATCTGCTTATCAGATGAAGGGGCCTGGGCAGGTTTAGGATGAGCCTTGGCCTGACTGGCGGCCTTAGCACGTGCAAAGGCCTTGATGGACATGGATACAGGAGGCCTAGCAGCCCCACGTGCAGGCGTTACCTTTGTCCACAGGAATGGTGTCGGGTAGATCCAGAACTTCGGCTTCTGGAGGGAAATCAACAACTGACACCGGAGAGATCTCCGAGACTGAAGGGCATGTTAACGCTGTGTCGTCGGCCTGGAGCGGTTGATTTACCACTTCCGAAGGGACCGGAGCGCTAGTAGAGGATTTAGGAGTAACATCGGTAGTGGACGCGGGCCGAGGATGTCGGTCCCGGTCCTTGCGTTTTTTAGCAGATTGGGTTGTCGGTTGATCCGACGGCATGATATACGCAAAAGATTCACCGAAGAAGTCCTCAGCGAATTCTGCCCGACGCCTGAGAGTGCGCTTATTAAAGCAAGCACAGGCAGCACAAGCCGAGACGTCGTGGTCTGGGCCCAGGCAAGGAAGGCAGAGAGAATGGAAGTCCTTATGAGGTATTTGTTTACCACAAGACAAACAGTTATTAACTTTCTCAATTTGTTCTGACATCGGCTGAGGCAAGAATAAATGTTCCCCAATGGGGTACTTAGCTTTTAGATGACTTCGGTACTGAAAACACAGGAGCTGACCGACCGGCACTTGCGAACTGCTTCTGCTTCGGGCACCGCGTGGCAAGAAAGACTGAAGAAGATTGCGTCGGCCGATGCCTTTATACTCCAGCCATTGTGACGTCGGAGAGGAGGCGACACCAGCCGACGCCGGACCCAGACTTTGGAATTCGGCCGACCGAGGGCTGCCTGAGGCAGGACAATCCATATGTTATGACTGCAGTTGCATTCTTGAAGGACATCTAGATGCATCTGCATAGCTCTTAATGAGTACGTCCATCACACTGGAAGGTTTTGGTGGAAGTAACTGCCACTGTGTAACTGATGCCAGTGAAACAAATGCAGATAGGGTACTTGGTAGTCGCTGTTTATCAGTTCCCTTTAATATGTTAATGATAATTGTTATTTCTAGTGGGGGGATCCTCATGTGCAGTTTGTATATGCACTGCTTTATCTACAGTTGCTTTTGCAGAACTAGATAAACAAATATGGCCACATCGACCTTTGTGTACAGGCTAGTTATAATGGAAGGTTTTGTATAAGTACTGTGGTGCAACAAATGTGTTTAAACCACTAAGGGTCTACTGCATAAAACAAATGGATAGGGTAGTCAGCAACTGCAATTTAAGTTTATGATAACTCTGGGGGATCCAATAAGTCCAGTTTGCAAATACACTCAGTTAATCACTGCTCCTACTGTGAAACTAGATAAACAGATACATCTGCAATGGTTTTCATGTGTCAGCCTGTTTTCTGTACTAAGAGGGAAAAGTGTTCAGTCTCAGCAAAAAAGTGATGGACATAATATAGTTTAGAGATAAAAAGCCACAACATGCAGCCAGACAAATGTGAGAAAGAAGCCAATGAATTTAGGAGTACAGATGTCAAGCCATCAACAGTGAGTAAGAACCAACAGTCTATGTAGTCTGACGCACAATCTTGTCTCTTGCGGTGTTCTTTGGTATCTCCACCATTTTGACTGGCAGTTACTGCAGAGGATTAAGGCTATGAATCTTCCTGTAGGCAGGGTTTGATTCTGTCAGTATTCATTTTCAGACTGTGCAACTCAGACAATCATAGACAGTGCTCAGCAGCAATTGGGAAATGTTGCTAGGCTCTTCAATGGTCTCTTAAACTGCATGCCTAATACCCATGAATCTGTACTGAAAAGTTTTTGGGAAGAGCTCTTTTAGGGTAAAGTAAAAGCTCTACATAACAGGTACTGCTGTGAAACAACTTTTGGTAGGCCACTCAGTGACTGCTGTTTACTGGTTCTACTGTAGTATGTTGGAAATCTTTGTCACGATAATGTTATACAGCTGTTCACAGATTGGGAACCTTATTCCTATTCGTTTGCTCTTCAGTCTTGCAGCTGTAACTGTATAAAGTGCAGTTGTGTACACTTACCATAAATGTAGATGTTCAAGTGTATTCACTGTTGAAGTCATCAAACTTGGGGTTATCTGCCTGCAGGTAGCTCTCAGTCGGCCCGAATACCAGAGACTTAGTATTTCTGCATCGGTTGCTTGTCACTTCAGGACTGACTTCAGGTTGTCAGGGGTATAAAAATAGGCAGCCGATGCCATTACATCAGTTTTTCTTGCTCCAAATGTCAGGAGCCCCCCAAACAGGGAGCTAAGTTATGGTGGGAAAAACACCACCCGTAAAAGGTAAATACCAATAGCCCTGTAAGGGGTGAGTAATAGACAGAGAGAGAGAGACAGACAAGCGGGCTGGGAAACCAGGACTGCAACAGTGAATACACTCGAACAATTATGGTAAGTGTACACAACTGTACTATGTTCTTCGTGTTTCACTGTTGCAGTCAACACACTTGGGTTGATTCCTAAAGCTGAAGAATGGGTGGAGGCAGTCAAGAAGAGTTTGGGCTGGCTAGTATGCCCTGCAGGACTGCTGTTGCAAAACCCACCCTGGATTTGGAAAAGATAGGCAAGTGGTAATGCTTGGTGAAGGTGTGAACAGATCTCCAGGTAGCAGCTTCCAGAATGTCCCTGGCAGGGACTCCCCTGAGGAATGGTGTAGAGGTAGAAGTTGCTCTAGTGGAATGTGTTCTGACCCCCTGAGGGGTTGGTTTCCCATGGTGTTTGTAGCAGAAATGGATACAGTGTGCTATCCGTTTGGAAATTTGTTTTGAAATGGCCTTGCTCTCTGCCCCTGGTGCAAAACTGACTAGTAACTGGTCAGATTTCTTGAAGGGCTTAGTCCTATCATGGTAGAATCTGAGCTGTCTGTGCACATCTAAGGAGTGCAGGATCCTTTCCCCTTTATTTTGAGGATTTGGGAAGAAGGTTGGCAAATGGATAGATTGGTTGAGAGCTACACTGGACACCAATTTAGGCATAAAGGAATGGTTAGTCCTGAGGGACACCCTGTCAGCATGAAAAATAATGAAGGGTTCCACAGCCGTAAATGCTTGTAGCTCAGACACTCTTCTAGCTGAAGTGATGGCCAGAAGCAAGGCTGTTTTCAAGAGATGAATTTTAACTCTGCTGACACTGCAGGCTCAAAGGGGGGTAGTGTGAGCTTTTCCAGTACAAAGTTAAGGTCCCAAGCAGGGATGGGGGCTCTCTTTGGTGGCCTTTAAGTTGTTTGCCCCTCTCAGGAACTGTTTAATGAGAGGGTGAGAGAAGAGAGGTGGCTCAGTGTTGTAATGAGCCGAGATGGCAGAGGCATGGATGTTAACGGAAGAGAAGGATAGGCCTCTGTGGAGTAGATCTCCTAGGTAATCCAGGATTAGAGGTAAGGAGGGCAGTGCTGTGTCCTCTCCTTTAGACTGACTCTAGGAACAATACTTTTTCCACTTATCAGCATAGAATTTCCTTGTACTGGGTCTTCTGGCTTCAAGAATGATGTCTAGCACCTGCTTGCTTAGGCTGGTCACTGCGGAAGAAGTCAAAGAATAAGCCAGGCTGCAAGATTCACGCTTTGCAGTTGCGGATACAAGATCTGTCCCTCCTGCTGAGTGAGAAGTGTTGGGATCTGGGGTAGGTGTCATGGTGGCACCGGTGATGGGCTGTGCAGTAGTGGGTATCAGTGCTGGTGTGGCCATTCCAGGGCAATCAAGATTGCCCTTGGTCTGTCCTATCTTACCTTGAGTAATATTCTTGAGAGAAGAGGCAGAGGGGAAATGCATAGATTGAGAGTTTTACCCACTGGAAGGATAGGGCATCCACTTTCTAGGCCCTGCTGTGAGGTGTCTTGGTGCAGAATTTGCTGAGCTGGTGGTTGTGGGGGGAGGCAAAAAGGTCCACCTCCAGAGTCCCCCCTTTCTGGGTTAGAAGGCTGAAAGAGCTGGGGTCTAATTGCCACTCATGTGGGTCTAGGAGATTTCTGCTTAAGTCGTCTGCCAAAGAGTTTTGTTTGCCTGGCAGGAATTGAGCTTTCAGACGAATATGCATGTCCAAACCCATGTTCCACAGGGCCATGGCTAGCCTGCAGAGTGGGTAAGAGTGGGTTCTCCCACGCTTGTTGATGTACCACATAACTGTGGTGTTGTCTGTTTTTATTAGCAGGGGTCCTGGTGAGAGTAGGGATCTGAAAGCTGTCAGAGCATGCCGAACAGCTAGCATCTCTTTTTGGTTGATGTGCAGTTGAATTTGACTAGGGTTCCAGTGGCCCTGAATGCACTTGTCATCCAGATGTGCCCCCCCCCCCCCAGGCAAAGTCTGATGCATCTGTGGTTAGGGTCCAGTGGTGTGGGGTTGAGTAAAGGGAAGTCCCTTGTTGTGGTTGCATGCTGCTGCCCACCAAAGAAACTCTGTCCTTAAACAAGGTATGATAGGTATGACGGTTTCCAGGTTCTGAGAATGTTGGCACCAAAGACTTTTTAAGTACCATAGAAGTTTCCACATATGTAGTCTGGCATATGGAATTAGTAGAATGCAAGAGGCCAAGAACCCTAGGGCTTGCAGGATTTTCCTTGCGGACAGCTGGGTTCTGGTGGTCATTTGAGTGAAGTAGCCTGTTAGACAGGCTTGTTTTCCTGGAGTAAGGAATGCCATCTGGGATGCTGTGTCCAATCTTGCTCCCAGGAATACAATCTTTTGACTGGGGACTAGTTTTGATTTCTTTTCGTTGATAGCATACCCCAGGGAGGTTAGAAGGTTCTTTACAAATGTCAGGTGCTGCAACAGCTTTTCCTGACTGTCTGCCTGAATCAGGCAATCGTCCAAGTAAGGGAAAATTTGAATCTTTTTCTGTCTGCAATAGGCAATGGCTGGAGCCAGGCATTTTGTGAAGACTCTGGGAGCAGTGGATAAGCCAATGGGAAGTGCATAGAACTGACAGTGCATAGATCCTGCCCTGAAACATAGACATTTCCTGCATGAGTCCCTGACAGGGATGTGCAGATAGGCTTCTTTTAGGTCTAGGGTGGCTAACCAGGCATCTTTGGACAGCATAGGAAGAAGCTACTGAAGGGTGAGCATTTTGAATTACGGTACCACCAGGAAGGTGTTTAGAATGGAAAGATCTAGGATTGAGCGCCAATTTCCCTCTTTTCTGGGTACCAGAAAAAGTCTGGAATAAAACCCTTGACCTATCTGTTCTGCAGGAACAGGCTGAATTGCCCTTATGGAGAGCAGGGCTTGAACTTGGTTTTATGCCTCTGCCCACTGGTTTGGAGGAAGGTTTGGGAATCCTTTTGGGGTTGGCAGTGAGTGGAAGTAAAATTTGTACCCCTGGGATACAATGTTGAGGACCCATTGGTCTTTGGTGATGGAGGTCCAGTTTTTTTGCATGATGGGTAAGGTTTCCTCCTAGGGGCACTAGCTTTAACAATTGGCTTAAACACTGGTGTCATTCAAAGGGGATCCAGTATCTGTCTGCCTGGGATGACATGCTGGACAAGCCACGCTGCTTCGCAAGGGACGGCTTGCACCTGTCACCCCTGGGATTCCGGATATTGGCAAAGGCTCTTGCCACCCCCATAGTGCCTTTTTTAGGCAAGGCTCAAATTCTAAACCTACCACCCTAGAACACAAAAAAGGAAAAAAACTAAGGGTAATGCTGCTCAATGCCAGAAGTCTAAATCTCAAAATGCACGCACTCGAGGCCCTTCTCAGTATGGAGAACATCGATGTCTGTGCTGTGACAGAAACCTGGTTCAAGGCTCCTGAGAGCACCCCAGCGCTATCAGGTTTTACCTCATATCATGCGTTCCGGCCCCAAAATCCGGACAATACCAAGAAAGGAGGGGGTATCCATATTCATCAAGGACACCCACACCTCAAGACTGGTGGCAACGCACGATGCATCGGAGACCATCCAGGTGCAATTAACCATAGGCAAGACTGCTCTGCAAATTGTAGCATGTTACAGGCCACCCTCACAAACTCAGGAAACTCACATGGCCTTCCTGAAAACACTAGAGGGATAAATGTATCACCAAACACCATCATACTAGGGACTTCAATTACCCTAATATAGACTGGGAACACTACTCAAGCCCAAACACCCTAGCCCAAAAGTTCCTGGAATTCATAAACTCAAATGCCATGGAACAACTAGTCACCATCCCCACAAGAGGAGATAACATACTTGATCTCATCATCACGAACATGGGAGCACAATGTTCAACACCGAAGTATACCCCTCACTGGTGAGATCAGATCACAAACTAATCTCGCTGGAGGGCCTCATCCCTCCCCCCCCTGGAATAAAAAGACCACAGTAAAGAACTTCTCAAAAGCCGACTTCACACTTCTAAAGACTAGTGTGGTCTCCTTTCAGGCCCCCGAGCCGGCGGAAAACAATACTCAAGCCGCTGAATCACTTACAAACGCCTTCTACCAGCACCTGCAGGACTGCATGGATAAGGCAATCCCAAGCAAAACAAAGACTCTTTGTACCAAAGGCAGCCCAGTCTGGTGGACCCCAGCCATAAACAAACTCTACAACAAAAGGAGGAAGCTACTACAAGATAGAGCAAAATCCTTAAAAGGTAAGACACCCTTGATCACTATAAGTAAAAAACTAAGAGCTCTCATAAAATCATCCAAAGCAAATTTCGAGAGAAAAATAGCTAAAGACTCAAAAGACAATCATAAGGCCTTCTTTAGCTATGTTAGAAACCTAGGAGGAAACTCCCAGATATGCTCAGAACTAGTTCAAAATGATGTGAAGATTACTGATCCTACAGACATTGCCAACATACTGGCTGACAGGTTCAGTGCAAACTTCTCCCCTCCCCTAAAAGGAGAGATATCTATACCAAATGAGTGCAGCCCCCAAGCATCTCCAGCCCAAGTGAGAACTGCTCTCCAAAGCAAAAACACAGCATCCATGGGACCCGATGGTGTCCCCGGCTGTGTGCTCCACGAACTCAATGAGGAATTAAACCCACAGCTAGGACAGCTGTTTAATCAAAGTCTTACCTCTGGATACGCACAGGAGTGGCACTGCAACTGTGGTCCCACTTCACAAAGGCGGTGCCTCCACAGACCCTGGAAATTACCGCCCATTAGCTTGACAAGCCTTATCTGCAAAGCCATGGAGAGGATCATAATGGACCTCATAAATAAAGACATAGGAATTTGCAGACTTTGGATCCAACCCAGTTTGGCTTTGTCAAAGGCAGATCATGCCTTTTAAACTTGGTTGACTTTTTCAAACAGTCACCAAAGCCATTGATGAGGAAAGGCAGTCCATACAGCCTACCTCGATCTGGCTAAGGCCTTCGATACAATACCCCACTCGGGTATCATTGAAAAACTCATCAGCTTAAATGTTAACCCATACATCACAAGATGGGTTGCAAACTGGCTGAGTGACAGAACCCACAGGGTCAGAGTTGCTGGCGCCATGTCAGACTCAAAGCCTGTCACAAGTGGTGTCCCACAGGGCTCAGTCCTGGGCCCACTCTTGTTTGGCATCTACTTTTCCAGTACAAGCAAACACAGGAGGGTTATGGCTGACAAAGTTTGCAGATGACTGCAAACTGGGCGCCATAGTAGAAAACACATCTGACACAGATATCCTTCAGAAGGGTCTCACAGAAACGGATAACTGGTGCCAGAGCCACGGCCTAAAGTTAAATGCCAAAAAATGCATAGTCATACCCTTCGGGAAAAACAAGGTTACCCCTAGCTACCAAATAGGTGGCAATCCACTGAGCACAGAAGAAGTTATCAGGGACCTGGGGACCCAGGTTGATAGTAGTCTGTCATTCGACACCCATGTAGCTAAAGTAGTTAGGAAGTCTTTCTACATTGCCCACCTTATCATGAAGGGATTCTCATCTAGATCAAGGGAGGTCATAGTCTCCCTTTACTCATCACTCATCAGACCAATGATTGAGTACAATGCCCCATATTGGATGTATCTGACCCGACACTTGCAGCAGCTGGAGAGGCCACAAAAGTTCCTCACCAAAAGGATAAAGGGTCTCAAAAATCTGTCCTATGCTGCCCGACTGAAAGAACTCCAGCTCTATTCAGTCGCTTACCGCTTGCTCAGAGGTGACCTTTGCCTAACATACAAGGCCATGTCAAACCCAGATTTGATGAATATGCTTCACCTCAAAAAATCTAGATCCATCAGAGCCACAAGGGCGGGAGACTTAAACCTCGACACGGCTATTAATAGGACGTGCTGGAGAGATAGATTCATCACCCAAAGACTCCATATGCTGTGGAACAAAATCCCGGTACATGTGAGGCAGAGCACCTCGCTGGCCTTGTTCAAGAGAAATCTTGACCAATGGATGGGAGATCGCAGATATACCCCAGGAATTACCTCAGTGTCACTGCTCGACAGAGGCACAGCAAAATAATGGGTATAGTTCCCCATACTAAAGGGGTGGCGTAAGCCACAAAACAATGGGCTAGGCTTATAAATGCCCTCGGGCAGATAGCCTAGTATGAACCTATGAACCTATGAACCTATAATTGGGCAGAGGTGAGGAGTGGAGTTGAGAAGTCACTGTGAATTCTTTCCGTAAGGGGTGACTTAGCACTCCCTGTTTTAGAAGTGGAGGTACTCTACTGCTTAGATCTCTGCATACCATGAGACTGTAATCTGGGGGGGTCTGTTTCCCCTGGATCTAGTTTGAGATGGCCTTGAGGGGGCTGGAAAGGACCAATGTTTTGAGGGGCAATGTCTACTGAATCTTGGAGGCTGCACTTGCAAAAAATCTTTGTCTGCATAGACTTAGCTTTTTCTTCCATCTTTTTTAGAACCTCTTCCGCTTTGGTGCCAAACAGATTGTCCTTGTTCAAAGGAGCATCTAGTAATTTTGATTTGACAAGATCTGTCAAGATCTGCTCCTTAAGCCAAGCATGCCTTCTCAGTACAGAACCAGTGACTGATGCCCTACAAGATGCTTCTAGGGCGTCAAAGCCACATTGCAAGATATGCCTGCTGACTTGGCTTGCAGAATGCATAAGCTCCTGTAATTCTTTATTTTCTGCACAGTCTGTAAAGGTAGATTATTTTTCTTAATAAGTTCCATAATACATTTTTGGTATTTCAGCATGTGAAACTGGCAATTCAATGCCCTAATGGTGAGAGTTGCAGAGGTGTATACTTTTTTACCCTATCTGCCTAAAGCTCGGGAATCCCTGTCCAAAGGGATGGGAGTCTTAGCTGTAGTTGCTTTTATACCTTTAGGCCCCTGGAAAATGACCTCTGGGTCAGCTGTAGGATTTTTGAAAAGAAATTTGTGAGAGTCAGGGACTTTGTAGTACCTGTCTGGTTTCCTTGGATCAGGGGGTAAAGTATCAGGAGTTAGACTGGATTCCATAAAGACATCATCCACAATATCCAGAACAGGAGGGATAGCTAAAGGTCTATGTTGTGGCAAATCTAAACATTCTCTGAGTCTCTTTTTGGACTGAGGATAATCCCAGCATTCCCAGTGGAAATGCTCTCTTAAAGGATGTAAGGTTTCACCAAAAGAAAAATCCTCTGGAGGGGAAGCAGAGGGAATGGAGTCCTCTGCATCTGAATCCTCATAAGCAGATAAAGGCATGTCTTCATATTCAGAAAAGTACAGTTTTGTACCTACCATAAATGTAGATGTTCGAGTGTATACACTGCTGCAGTCATTACACTTGGGTTATCCTGCCGTCAGGCGGTCCCTCAGTAGGCCAGAGTTCCAAAGTCTTGGTCCGGCGTTGGTTGCTGTCACTTCTTCCCTGACGTCAGTGCGCCAGGGGTATATAAGATGCAGCCGATGCCATTTTCTTCAGTTTTTCTTGCCCCAGATGTCAGGTGCCCCCAAAAAGGTAGGCAATGTAAATTGCTAATAAAACATACATAAGAAAAGCAATCAAAAACTTTCAGTTACCAGCAAATACTCCCCATAGGTAGCAAAGGGCAGAAGGCTTAGGTAAGTACCAGCAAGTAAGAGGGGAAGGAGGGGGGGTAACCTAGACTGCAGCAGTGTATACACTCGAACATCTACATTTATGGTAGGTACAAAACTGTACTATGTTCATCGTGTTACACTGCTGCAGTCATTACACTTGGGTAGGGTGGCTGGTTCTATAAGGCATTAGGGGAGGCTATAAGGCCCTGCAGCACTGCAGTGGCAAAGCCAGCTCTGGATTTAGAGTAAAGAGGCAGATGGTAATGCTTGGTGAACGTATGTACAGAACTCCAAGTTGCTGCTTCCAAAATGTCCATGGTAGGTACTCCTCTGAGGTAGGCAGTTGAAGTGGCTGTTGCCCTGGTGGAATGAGGCCTAATGCTGTTAGGTACAGTTTTCTCATGGTGTGTACAGCAGAAACGTATACAGTGCCCTATCCATTTTGAAATGGTCTGTTTTGAAATGGCGTTTCCCTGTGCTCCTGCAGCATATGCTACAAACAATTGCTCAGTTTTCCTGAAAGCTTTCGTTTTGTCCAAGTAGAAGCGTAACTGCCTGTGTATGTACAAGGAATGCAGAAGTCTCTCCCCTTTATTCTGTGGATTTGGATAAAAAAGTTGGCAAGTGAATAGTTTGGTTTAGAGCCACACTTGATACCACCTTTGGCATAAAAGTAGGGTTTGTTCTTAAAGACACCCTGTCTTGGTGGAAAATGATGAAAGGTTTCACTGCCATTAGTGCCTGTAATTCTGAAACTCTTCGTGCTGAGGTTATTGCCAGGAGCAGAGCAGTTTTCCAAGAGACATATTTTAAGTCTGCTGAGTTAGCTGGCTCAAATGGAGGTAAAGTTAATTTTTCCAAGACAAAGTTGAGGTCCCAAGTTGGAGTTGGTGCTCTATGGGGTGGTCTTATGTTTTTAGCCTCTCTGAGGTACTGTTTTAGCAAAGGATTAGAAAAATTTGGTGGGTCCGTGTTGTAATGAGAAGAGATGGCAGAGGCGTGGATCTTATTGGATGAAAAGGAGAGGCCTTTGTCCAGCATCTCAGTTAACTACTGTAGTATCTGAGGAATATTTGGGACAAGAGGGTCAAGGCTGTGAGCCAGGTTCCAGGCACAGAATCTCTTCCATTTATCAGAATAGGCTTTCCTGGTGCTAGGCCTTCTGGCCTCCAGAATGACATTCATAACAGCTTTGGAGAGAGGCATTGCTTTCTTGACTAAGGAATCTGCCATGCAGCCAGGTTTAAAGTCTTGAGCTGGCTGTGAAGTATCTGATTGTTTTGCTGAGTCAGAAGATGTGGGATTTGAGGCAAAATCCATGGTGGACCTTGTGCTAAGTTCTTTAAGACTGGGTACCAGTGCTGGCGTGGCCAGTCTGGGGCAATCAGGATCATCTTTAGCTTTTCTTGCCTGGCTTTTATGAGTATCTCTATAAGGAGAGGTAGTGGTGGAAAGCATATACTTGTAGGTTTTTCCAGCTGAATGAGAGGGCATCCACTTTCCATGCTTGTGGGTGGTAAGTCTTTGTGCAGAATTTCTGTAGCTGGCAATTCATTGGGGATGCAAACAGATCTATGTCTGGGCTCTACCATTTTTGTGTTATCATTCTGAATATTTGTGGATGTAATTTCCACTCGTGCAGATCCATGATGTTTCTGCTTAAGTCGTCTGCCAGTGTGTTTTTCTCTCCTGGCAAGAATTGTGCTTGCAGATGAACTTGATAGGTTAGAGCTGTGTTCCACAAGGTCATGGCTTGTCTACAGAGGGGATATAAATGAGTGCCCCCTTGCTTGTTTATGTACCGCATAACTGTGGTGTTGTCTGTCTTTAGTAGTAGTTGTCCTGGATACAGAAGGTCCTTGAAAGCTATAAGGGCATTTTGTACAGCTAGCATCTCTTTTTGATTGATGTGAAGATGCCTTTGTTCTGCGGGCCACTTGCCCTGAATACATTTTCCTGCCATGTGTGCTCCCCAGGCGTAATCCGAAGCATCTGTTGTCAGTGATTGCCTGGCTGTGGGTTGAATGAAAGGCTGTCCCTTGTTGAGGTGACAGGCTTGAGGCCACCATCAAAACTCCTGTTGAAGGCAAGGAATAAGTGGTATTATTGTTTCCAAATTGTGACAGTGTTGAGACCAGACACTCTTTAGGTACCATTGTAATTTCCTCATATGCAGTCTGGCATATGGAATTAGTAGTATGCAAGATGCCATGTAACCAAAGGCCTGCAGAATTTTTCTTGCAGGAAGTTGGGTCTTTGTTGCCTTCAATTGGAAATATTGAGTCAGTTGTCCTTGCTTGTCTGGCGTGAGATAAGCCATCTGGGCCGTTGTATTTAAGCTGGCACCCAGGAATATTATCTGTTGTGAGGGCACTAGTTTTGACTTCTTTTCATTTACTGTGTACCCTAGGCAAATTAGCAATCTTTTTACAAATGCCAGATGCTTTGGAAGAATGTCTTTGCTCTCTGCTTGAATAAGGCAGTCGTCCAAGTATGGGTAAATTTTAATTCCTTTTTGTCTGCAAAATGCAATTACTGGTGCCAGGCATTTTGTAAAGACCCTGGGCGCAGTAGATAAGCCAAAGGGCAGTGCTGAGAATTGGTAATGCATTGAACCTGCTAAGAAAATGAGGTATCTTCTGCAATTTTGTCTGACAGGGACATGCAGGTATGCCTCCTTGAGGTCCAAAGTTACTAGCCAAGCTTTCTTGCCCAGCATGGGAAGAAGCTGCTGTAGTGTCAACATTTTGAATTTTGGAACATCGAGGTAAGTATTTACAGAAGAAAGATCCAGAATGGTCCTCCAGGCTTTGCCCTTTCTGGGAACCAGAATGAGTCTTGAGTAAAATCCTTGTCCTTGCTCCTGTGTTGGTACCTTTTGAATAGCTCTCATGTCCATGAGTGCTGTAATTTGTCTTTGAGCCTCTGCCCATTGACTTGGTGGCAGATGTGGCATTCCTTTTAACCTTGGCAGAGTGTGAAAGTGGAACCTGTAACCCTGAGATACAATGTTGAGAACCCATTTGTCTTTAGTGATCATATGCCAATTGTGACAGAAAAGAGCCAGTCTTCCTCCCAAGGGGGCTGCAAGAGAGAAGTATTTAGCAGCTGTAGTGGGAAGTCATTGGGTCTGTTTTTTTATAAGGTTGAGGCCTGTCTTCCCCTTCTTTCTGGGTTGAAACACCCCATTGTCGAGGCCTGTAAGGACCTTGTGGTTGACCTCTGCCTCTTGGACGTCTGTATCTGCCCCTTTGAGGTCTGTCTGTAACTGGAAAGGACCAATTCTTTGTTGGCCAATTTCTGCTAAATCGAGGAGGCTGAACCTGTAAGAAATCCTTCACCGTTTGCATAGATTTTGCCTTATCCTCCATTTTCTTTAATACCTCTTCTGCCTTAACTCCAAATAAAACATCCTGCTGCAAAGGTGCATCCAATAATTTTGCTTTAACATGATCTGGTAAAGTCTGCTTTTTTAACCAAGCATGTCTTCTAATGACAGACCCTGTAACTGCTGCTCTACAGGAGGCCTCTAATGAATCAAAACCACATTGCAAAGTATGTTTTCCCACTTGTTCAGCTGCATGCAATAAATCCTGCATTTCCTTATAGTTAGGAGGATCTGAATTTGGAAGCATTTTTTGTTTCAACTGAGACATCAAATATTGCTGATATTTAAGCATGTGAAACCGGCAATTTAAGGCCCTCATTGCTAAAGTTGCAGATGTATATACTTTCTTCCCTCATCTGTCTAATGCTCTGAAATCTCTGTCAGAGGGGACTGGGTTTTTTGCTGTAGAGGCCTTTACCCCTTTGGGACCCTGGCAAATAGTTTCAGGGTCGGCAACAGGGCTTTTATAAAGAAATGTGTGAGAGTCAGGGACTCTTGTAGTATCTGTCTGGCTTAACTGGAGCAGGAGGTAAGGAATCAGGATTTAAATTGGATTCAGAATACACATCATCCACAATATCTAACACTGGCGGAATTGCAAGGGGTCTGTGTTGAGGTAGTAAAAGAAAATCTCTGAGCCTTTTCTTGGATTCTGAATAATCCTGGCCCTCCCAATGGAAATGCCCCCTCATGGTATGTAAGGCTTCCCCAAAGGAGTAGTCCTCTGGTGGAGAGGCTGAAGGAATTGATTCCTCAGCATCAGAATCCTCATAAGGGGGTAAAGAGTATCCTTGGTCTGAGGATGAATCTGAAGAGATAGACACCTGGTCGGATGAGTCATAGTCTGCATCCTGTCTAGGCCTTTTATCAGGAGGAGGGTGGGACCCCCTGATCAGAGTAATTAAGTCTTCGGGCATTTTGAGCATTTGTTTCTTAGGCATGGAGGCCTGTCTTGGTGAATGCTGAAGTTGTTTCTTTGTTTTTAAAGGGGTTTTAGACTTAGCAGAAGATTTAATGGTTAACTGAGTAGGTCTGAAAACACCCTCTGAAGCTGCAGGTTGTTCAGCCACTCCAGATCCCTCTGAAGGGTTAGTCTCGGTAGGCCGTAAATCTGGTGTGTCCGAAGGCCCAGCCATCTCCACGTGGGAGTCGGAGGTGGCCTGTGGTTCCAAAAAAGCGGTCGTCAGGGGCTGCAAAGGCGCCTCGCTGAAAACCGGAGAACCGACGACTGGCCTAGAAGAGGCTTCATCGTCAGTTTTGGGCCTCGGATGCCTGTCCTTGTCTTTGCGCTTTTTGTGTATTCCAGTCGTTGGTTATTCCGACGGCATGGTGTAATTAAATTTTCTGCCAAAATAATGTCAGGCAAAATCAAACCGACGTTTAATAGTGCGCTTGTTAAACCTAGCACAAAACCAACAACCTGTGACGTCGAGGTCTGGGCCTAGGCATGGGATACAGTAAGAATGGAAATCCTTATGATGTATTTGCTTTCCACAAGAAATACAATTATTAACTTTTACTGACATCGGTCTGAGGCAAGAAAAAGTTTCCCCAACGGGGTACTTAGCTTTGTAGAAGACTTCGGTTTTGGATTCGGAATGAAAATTTCAGGAGTCGGCCAACCGGCACTTGCGAACTGCTTTTGCTTCGGGCACCGCGCAACAAGAAAGACTGAAGAAAATGGCGTTGGCTGCACCTTATATACCCCTGGCGCACTGACGTTAGGGAAGAAGCGACAGCAACCGACGCCAGTCCAAGACTTTGGAACTCTGGCCGACTGAGAGACCACCTGACGGCAGGATAACCCAAGTGTAATGACTGCAGCAGTGTAACACGATGAACATCTTCAGAATCGGACTCTTGGTCAGTAAAAGCTGCTGGGGACACGTCTCTTTCTCTTAGCTGGGGAAGGCTGGCTTCCCCTAATCAGCAAAATCCAGTCGTCTGCCATTTTAAGCATTTGATGTTGTGGCAAGGAAGCAGGTGCTTGAGTTTGGGTCGTCGGTTTTTTAGGTGTAGCTCGTACTCTTGGCCTTAGAAACTCGGTAGTTTTAGAAAGAACTGAAGATGTGAAAAAAGTCGTCTGCTTGTGTCGAATATCGGTAATGCAAAGAACTTCCTCGGAAGCTGGTGCCTGCACAGTGGCTCAGGACTCATCCAAGGTAGAGACATCCGCAGGTTCCAACCCATCCAAGGTAGAGACATCCGCAGGATCCATAGTCAAAGAAGAGTCTCACGGCATACCGGCCTCCGAACAGGTCTCGGTAGCGGCCTGTGAATCCAATGAAGCAGGTATCAGGGGCTGTGAAAGCGCCTCACTGAGTACCGGCAAACTGGCGACTAGCTTAACAGAAGCATCGTCAGCAGTTTTGGACCTGTGCAGTCTGTCTCTGTCTTTATCCTTATGTTTTTTCGGAAGATCGGTAGTCGGATGGCTTACCGAAGCCATTTCGGAATACGGAGATAGAGAGCGAAAGCATTTAGTGATAATAAGGGCCCGACAATGAATAGTTCGGGCGTTGAACAAAGCACAAAACTTACAGCGAGGTACATCGTGGTCTGGGCCTAAACAGGTGACGCAGTAAGAATTTAAATCTTGATGTGGTATTTGAACAGATTTGTTTGTTTTTCAACTGAATTGTACAGGTTATAGGTTACATTAAAGGTGGGAAAAGTTTTGAAATTATTTATTGTGGTCTCAGTTTTTTACATCACAAAAAACAGGCATTTTAACAGGGATGTGTACACTTTTTATATCCACTGTATATACACACACACACATATACACATTGGTTTTAGTGTGACTCAGCAATGGTAATTTATTTTCTGAATGGCGTAACTGTGTACCTATCAGCAATCTATAAATGGTACACTGACAGTTACAGTAACTGACAGTTAAGCTGCCACATTTACACAAGCACCAAAAGCAAGGTAAGAAAACAAGTATACTGTGCCATATACAGCACACAGAACAAAGTCTGTACTTGACAAAACAGCTACTTTGTTTGAGTCTTTCAGCTTTTCCCGGTTAGGGGTCGCCACAGCGGAACTCTGGTCCACTAATGATTGGTAGTGGATTTTTATGTACCGGGTTACCAGCCCTGACGCACAACCTTCAATGAAGGCACGCCCCATTCACGTATGCCTCCACACAGAAGACGCTCTAGCTGAGAATCGAACGGGACAACGTCTTGCTATGAGACGACAACACCACCGCAGTCTGGAATCAATACCTGACAGACTGTTATACTGATGCATTTTATGGGTGACACTGGACCACCGGCAATCATCGGTTCAGAAATTAAAGAGATGTATTTTATGTATCTGATGTTTCCCAAGGGACATGCATGTGAATACCAATGAGACAAACCAGTACGCTGAAGCTCAGCAGGTTATGAAGGATGCCTGAGGGACTCATTACACTAACAACACTTGTACGTATCTTGGTGTCTAGGTGTCCATGTCTATAGTTAAAACTAAGTGCAGGCAATATGGGTAAGCAGACTGCATTTATAGATGCTCCACAGCTGAATATATGAACAGGGCCAGTCTGAACGAAGTCAGAGGGCATAATGGAGGTCAACTTAGTACACACAGTTATGACTGACAAGTCCAGGGACAACAGTAGGAAGAAACAACACATTTGACATGACAGCTTTTCATGTACCACTCCCCCCTACCACATGACAACTGCTGTCCGACGGTCTACAGGAAGCCGTATGCATTAACAGTGCAAAATGACTATAGACATTTAAATGAGTTTACAGTGTGTAATGCAGCATGCAAGCTTTAAAAGTAGCTGTAGAATGGCAATTGACAAAAAAAGGATACAAACCATGTGTTTCTTCTGTCAACAATTACTCAGCTTTGCTTGCATCCAATGTAAAGTGGGAAAAATGAGACAGAGGATGTCAGTTCCATATTCATTAGTCATGAACTAGTGTAACAGTTAACACGAATGGGCATGACATACCTGAACAGCTTTGGTCACAGTATAGTGCTAGGAGTACAGGGTGCAGGTGGTGGCTGCAGATGTTGTGGTTCTTGTGGGGCATGACACTAGTGAATGTCTTTACTCTTTTCCAGAAGAGTAAAAAACATCATCAGGCATACAGGACAGGTCGAGTTGTTCATTGCAAATGTGCTTTCACAAGATGATGGGAAAGTGCCTCTCCTCATTGTGGGTTATAACAAAAGGAAGATGTGTACTTAAATTAGTGGACAGGAAACACAGAGCTGCTATGAATCTGTTTCTCATTTCACAGTGGAATGCAGATGTGCTGCAGAAACCGTGCATTGGACTTCAGCTAAATCTATGAAATGATAAAAAAGTAAACATCTCTGAGCAAAACATAATAGATAACATAATCTGGTTACTGATTCAGAATTTTCTACAATCTATAAATCAAACTGTAGACATAGGAATTATATATTTAATTTAAAATATTTATAAATATCTTATCTTAAAAATGGATATTTATATTATTTTAATTTTGTACAGCCATAGCATTTATTGAAGGAACTCAAATAGATAAATGTTGACTTGGAAGAGAAAAATATGTATTGTTCTAACATTCTAAGTAATGTTAAAATATTTATCATTCTTTCTTTCTTTAACAAATATATTTTAATACCCAAACACTGGTTACTTAAACAAAGTGTGAGAAATTTTGTTTTTTATAGAATTGCATGTTATTTCTACAGGTTATATGAAAAAAAAATATTTTTTTTAAAATACAGATCTTTAACAATGCAGAAGAAAACTGCACCTAGATCTATTTTATCTGATGTACATGAGAGACTGAAAAAACAATATTAACTAATTTTGGATTTTTTTCTTTAAAATAATGATACAGATATAATGGATAAAGATAAAGCCTTACTAAGGTTAATGCTACTGGCTGTCAAAATAAGCAATTACTTGAAAACTGGTAATCAAAATCTAAATCAATTGTGACTGCAGTAACGAATACTGTAAAGAAGATAAAAGAATTAAAGGTGGGAATCTTTAGAAAATTGATGGAGCAAATTAAATAAACAAATGAAATTTGTGGTGTGGGAACTATACATGCAGAACAATGTTCAGGAGGATGAGAGAGGTTTGAGAGAAGGCAGGAACTGAGTGATTTATGTAACGTTGGAGTGAAAAATTGTTAAAAAGAAAGAAATCATATATGAAACGTATAAATGCATGAATGAATGACAAATGCTAATATGGTTTGTTTTATTTTCTATTAATGTATATGTGATTATGTCTTAAGTGATAATTTAACAAGGATGAATAAAAACAAGAAAAACTACAGATTCCCCTTTCTGGAAAATTTACAGATGAAATGGTTTACACCCAACCTTTTATATACATGAAAAAAAAACATACAAAATTGCAAAAAGAACTAATGACTTTTGTGGAAGATGCAACATGCAAGTGAAAGCAGAATGAGATCATATATTCCTTTAAATGTATTTTGCTAGCTGAGGTTTAGAATAATTTTTGATCATTTACATAATCTCTGTCGAAGGAGAAATCTGAAGCATCAAACTGCATGGCTGTTATATAATGTTCCAGTTCCATTTTGATCAAAGATCAGTATTATCTTTTTGGCAAACTTTATAACAGATATAAACATTACAGAAATACAAGCAAAATCATCTGCAATTACAAACACTGGTCTAAATTGACTCTACATCTAGATAAATAAGAAGATAACATCTTACAATGAGGTACTTGCGTATTATTGCAACCAGGTAGAAAATAACTCAGTAGGTCATATTATAATTCTCAATTCTAGCAGAAGATATCGATTTATGGATGTCTTAACTATAAAAAAATTTCAACCTCTGTTGTATAAATGTAATTAGCCAAGTGATTTTATTTTGGTATGATCAGACCATCATGTGTTTCTTGCACAGTGTAATATCCTTAAGACATTCTTCTCACCTTCTTTCTGAGAAAATTCCATCCAACCCAGAATTGCTGGACATGCTCCACCTAAAGAAAACCTTATCCCTTTGAGCTACAAGCTCTAGGGATTTAAACCTCACCACAACAATAAATAGGACGTGTTGGAGGGATAGATTCCTGTCCCAGAAACTTCCCATGCTTTAGAACAAGATTCCAATCTACATTAGGCAGAGCTCCTCGCTAACACTCTTCAAAAGAAACCTTGACGAGTGATGGGAAACAGAAAGTTTACCCCAGGTATCACTTCAGTGGCTCTGCTGGACAGAGGCACAGGGAACTAATCTAAGGGGGCGGTGAAAGCCAACACATTCTGGTTAGGCTTATAAATGCCTTTGGGCAGATAGCCTAGTACCTACCTATGAACAAAGCCAAAAACAACACCGCCTACTGAAAAAGCAAAAAAAAATATGTAAGGGCGATTGACTTCTTGGGTGAGAACTTCTTTTTCTCTTTGGCTTATTCTGTCACAATGACTTCTAAAATCAAAATACATCTTTAAGGGTGAAAACAACAGTTAAATGTTTGAAATGTCTGTGGAAAATACCAGACAAGAGATCTTTACAAAAGATACCCAACTGGGTATCTCGTAGAGTACAGTCCTATAATGAAAATTCAAGACTTCAGGCCATAACACATTCCTACGCCTTTTCTTTAAACCAAGTTAAATCTGCAATTATTTTATAGGTTCATTTACTGTACTTAACTTGCTTATTTCAGGAGAACGTACCAACCAATTGCAGGTAATATCGCAACAGAACAGGACAGTAACTTCTACTACAGACTGCTACAACTAATAACCACTTCCACTATGTTTGGTGCTGGTGAGCAGATGCATCGATAAGGAATAATGCAGATAACTGTGAGTGTCAGTCTCATTATTAATCCTTCTCAAGTAGGAGTTCTGTCCGAATTGAGACCAATCTACCACCCATTTGCGTTACACCATGGACATTCCCATTCACGGTCTCATTTTTCTATAAAAACTATTGTAAATTGTGTCCCACTCTTGTTTTAGTTTCCAGTGAAAAGTAAACATTGTTTTTTGGAGGTCCTAACAACTTCCATAACTACTGGCAACAAACAGAATGTAATAAGAGAGGTCTTAACAACTTCCATAACTGACTTATTTGGAACCTGGTTGTGATAATACTCAAGTACCTAACAATGATACTGAATTTTATAACGTAGTTAGACAATTAAATTATAACGCTATAGTATAGTAAGATATATTAACTGCACTAAACCATACTTTGTAAGATATTGTTAATTTTTATTCTTCACCATATTTAATGTTTTCAGACTGATATAACAGCCACACCAACCAGTACATGAAAACTGCTGCCAATAAATTTTTTTTTTATGTATTTGGCAATAATGAATATACATGAATGAGTTGTTCTGCATGTAAAGTTAACCTCTGTGTAGAAGCTTTACTGAATAATTCTGAAAACCAACATCTTGACTCATAACCCCTCCTACTTGTCTTTCAAGCTGCTATCTGTCACTTTCAGTACAATGCCATTACACTACATAACATCCTTGCAGTACAACAGCATACATGTATAGCAAGCATCTCTGGATTGAAACAATGCATCTGCAGCATCCACCCATGTAGAATGCTGTTTTTAAATTATGTACCTGGCTGTGTATCCTTCAACTCAGCCGTGTCCCACCATTTTAGTTAGCAGTGCAGCGATGTATTTGCTGCAAGCAAGTCTAACAGTGGCTACTTGGTGACGTTACAGCTCAATGCTACTCTGCTTAAATCCTGTACATGTACTGATTGTCAGCTGTTGTGAAAAGATGTGCCTGGTTGTGTATTCTTAATCATACCATTTCGATTCCTGTGAGCATCTCTTTGGTGAAGTACTATGCTGTTGTACTACTCCTTTTAATGGCACTGCCTGCCAAAGTGGTATCTGGCTTGTTGTTGTGTCTTTTGGCTTTTCCGGGTTAGGGGTCGCCACAGCGGAACTCCGGTCCGCTAATGATTGGCAGTAGATTTTTACGTGCCGAGTTGCCGGCCCTGACACACAACCTTCAACGAAGGTACGCCCATTCGAAGACGCTCTAGCTGAGAATCAAACAGGACAACGTCTTACTGTGAGGCAACAACGCTACAGCAGCACCACCACCACAGTTGGTATCTGGCTTGCTACATGGTGTAAAACTGTTAATTCCACTGATAGAATGTACTGTACCAATGTGGCGATATCTTACGACTCTAAAGTGTACAATGGGATGTCAGGGAAGTCCTGGAACACAATGTTTGGGTGCATCTGGTATGTCCACACTTGCACCTCCTGTGTGGTGGTGCTGTTTTACCACACATGTGCAAGGTCAAATAAAATGAATAAGTAAGGTAGACTGCTAACTGCAGGCAGGTAGGTATATAAATTGCACAGCTGTCTGCAGTCTGAGTGGACATTAGCACTCAACCAAAGCAAATTGTTTTGTACTAGACAGTCCTAGTGGTGGCCTATGGGCTCTGGATCTGTTTGAGGAGTGGTAGTCGATCCTCGGCTTTGCTCTCTTTCTGGAGAGTAGATATTATGAAGGGATCTTTCATGTTCTATCACCTAAGGTAAAGTCTTTTGCCAGTACTCAGGACACCATTGCCTAATATTTCTCTTTACTGTAGGACTAATGAGTAGATGCAATAGATTTACATAGTATAGCAGGTGTTGAAGTACATATCTTGGAAATAAATACATGTACGTTTTGTTTGTTTTTGTAGCTACACATGATGCAAGCTTTTTTTATTTACATGGTTGCCATTTGTTTCCTTACATGCACGGAACTAATGAGTCTGTATCACAAGGAGTTCCACAGCTATACAGAAAACCACAGATTATCAATTTGTGGCAATTCTTACACAAAATTGGCTGCTGCAAGTGTATCTCTTATTCCTCATCACATAAATGCAAGCCACAGAATAAACAAAAATTGACTGACTTCAACAAATGCTCAGCTTCTGGTGTCAGTCCAGGGGATCTAATATCTGTCAATCTGGGAGGATATGGTAAACAGACCTCTCTGCTTTGCAAGAGATGATCTGCACCTCTCCCCCTTAGGTTTTCGGACACTGGCAAAGGCCCTTGCATTCCTTATAGTGCCTTTTTTTAGGCAATGTCAAAACAATAAATTTTCAATGTAACAAAATCTAATTGAAACAAACTCAGGGTTGTGCTGCTTAATGCTTGGAGTTTAAACGTGAAACTGCACTCCCTGGAAGCATCCTCACTTTACAGATGCTGACGTCTGTGCAGTTACTGAGATATGGTTTAAGGCCGCTGACAGCACCCCTGACGTGCAAGGCTACAATGTCTTCCACACCTTCAGACCTCAAAATGAATGAGAAGGAACCAAAGGTGGAGGTGTATTAATCTTCAATAAAACTAAATACACTTCAAGACTGGTCAAACAGCATGACTCTCTCGAGCTACTCCATGTCTGATTAACTATTGGGAAATTAACATACTGCATCATTGCTAGCTATAGATCCCCCACCTTGAACCAGGATAAGCGCACCGCCTACCTTGATTTACTGGAATCCCTCGCCGTACAGCCCAACATCTTAGTCATGGAGAATTTCTACTTTTCTACTATCCTTCCATAGACTGGGGGACATACACGAGTAAAAACACACTCACCCAGAGGTTCCTGGACTTGTTAACACAAACGCTCTGGAAAAAATAACCTGCACCCACACTAGTAACGCTAATGTTCTGGATACAGAACTCACCAACATGAGGGGTCACCAGACTTCCCCATGCATGATGCTCTGCCTGGTTTGGTCAGACCACAAATCAGTCTCATATGAAGTAACTACTGAAACTGACAGCCTCACAGGAACAAAAATTATAAAAAAACTTTACCAAAGCTAACTACAGCTTGCTAAGCAATGGTATAAAAATCTAAATACCACCCATAATTGCAGACATCAATGACCACTGTGCAGAAGTGTACATCAATGTCCTGTACAAACACTTATGCAACTGCATAAACTCTGGTGTACTTGACCGGATCAAAACCAGGTTTTCCTGTAAAAACAAGCCATCGTGGTGGACTTCAATTATAAACAGATTATATAACAAGAGGAAGAAACTGCTGTACAAAAGCAAGAGGGATACCACTCTACAGAGGAAGAGCTCCCTCCTAAGCCTAAACAAGAAAATCAGAAATCTTGTAAAGTCTTCTAAAGCAAATTACGAAAGTAAAATCACATCCCTAGCCAAGAATAATCATAAGGCATTCAGTCTAAAAGGGAATGCCCACCTATGTGTCGAACTGGTGGTAGATGGGATCAGTCATACTACACCGGAAGATATCGCCAACCTGCTAGCTGACAGATTTAGCACAAACTTCACTCCCCTATATCCCAAAGCATAACTGACATCAACCCTCTGCCTAGTATCTCTTGAAAACATGTCATCTCTGCACTCGCCAAGGCCAAAAACACAGCCTCAGTGGGACCATATAATATCCCAGGTTGTTTACTAAATAATCTAAACAAGATCTAGTGGACCCACTTGGCATTTTCTTTAATAATAGCTTGAGAAAGTACAGTTGTGTACCTACCATAAATGTAGATGTTCGAGTGTATTCACTGTTGCAGTCATTACACTTGGGTTATCCTGCTGGCAGGTGACCCGCAGTCTTCCCGAGTTCCAAAGTCTTGGTCCAGCGTCGGTTGCTGTCACCTCTTCCCTGACGTCAGTGCACCAGGGGTATAAAAGTTGCAACCGACGCCATTTTCTTCAGTTTTTCTTGCCCCAGATGTCAGGTGCCCCCAGATAGGAAGGCTGAAAAGATAGAAATATGCCAAAAAACATACATATGTTACTATAAACATTTCCTTAATCTACAAACAAATACACCACATAGGTTGTATAGAGTTGAGAAGTATAGAAAAGTCCCAGCAATGAAAAGGGGGATGGTAGGTGGGTAACCTGGACTGCAACAGTGAATACACTCGAACATCTACATTTATGGTAGGTACACAACTGTACTATGTTCATCGTGTTTCACTGTTGCAGTCATTACACTTGGGTAGAATCCCAAAGCTCAGGCTGGGCGGCTGGGTCTAAATTGGATTGGGAGAGGCTACCAGGCCCTGCAGAACTGCAGTGGCAAAGCCTGCTCTGGATTTAGAGTAGAGAGGTAAGAGGTAGTGCTTGGTGAAAGTGTGCACTGAGCTCCAGGTTGCAGCTTCTAAAATGTCTTTGGTTGGTACTCCTCTGAGAAAAGCTGCTGAAGTGGCTGCTGCTCTGGTAGAATGAGGCCTAATGCCCTTAGGCACTGATTTGCCATGTTGTGCATAACAGAAGCGGATGCAGTGTCCTATCCATTTTGAAATTGTCTGTTTTGTAAAAGGCTTTCCTTGTGATCCTGCAGCATAGGCTACAAACAGTCGCTCAGTTTTTCTGATGGCTTCTGTTTTGTCCAAAGCGTGCAGAAGTCTCTCCCCTTTATTCTGGGGATTTGGGTAGAAAGTAGGTAAATGAATAGTTTGGTTCAAGGCCACATTGGAGACCACTTTTGGCATGAATGTTGGGTTTGTCCTAAGAGAAACCCTGTCCTGATGAAAAATGATGAAAGGTTCCACAGCCATTAATGCCTGTAACTCTGAGACTCTTCTTGCTGAAGTTATTGCTAGGAGCAGAGCAGTTTTTCATGATAAGAATTTTAGATCAGCTGTGCTGGCTGGTTCAAAAGGAGGCAGTGTGAGTTTTTCTAAAACAAAATTGAGGTCCCAGGTTGGTACTGGTGCTCTCCTTGGGGGTCTTATATTTTTTGCCCCTCTGAGGTACTGTGGTAGTAGAGGATGTGAAAAAATAGGGGGTTCCGTATTGTAATGAGCTGAAATGGCAGAGGCATGGATTTTAATTGATGAGAAAGATGGGCCTTTGTCCAGCATCTCAGTTAGGTATTGTAAAATCGGAGGTATATTAGGGACAAGTGGTTCGAGGCCTTGTGCCTGGTTCCACTTCCATTTTTCTGCATAAGATTTCCTAGTGCTGGGCCTCCTGGCTTTGAAAATGACATCCATAACAGCTTTAGAGAGAGGTGCAGTCTGAGTGGCTACATTATCTGCCATGCTGCCAGATTTAAGGTTCTGAGTTGACTGTGCAGAATCTGATTTTTTTTTTTTGTTGTGTCAGATGATGAGGAAATTGCGGTAGAAGCCAAGCTGGGCCTTGAGACAAGCTCCTTAGGATTGGGTACCAGTGCTGGCGTGGCCAGTCTGGGGCAATCAGGATAATTTTTGGCCTTTCTTGTCTGACTTTTAGGAGCACCTTGGTAAGAAGAGGCATTGGAGAAAAGGCACAGACTGACAGGCCTTTCCAGCTGAATGATAGAGCATCCACTTTCCATGCTTGAGAGTGATAAGTTCTTGTGCAGAATTTCTGTATTTGGTAATTGTGAGGGGAGGCAAAAAGATCTATGTCTGGGTGTCCCCATTTCCTCGTTATCATGCTGAACACCTGTGGATTTAGTTTCCATTAGTGAGGATCCATGAGATTTCTGCTTAGTTCGTCTGCCAGTGTATTTTTTGTTCCTGGCAGGAATTGTGCCTGCAGATGTACTTGATAGGTCAGTGCTGTGTTCCACAAAGTCATGGCTTGCCTGCATAGGGGGTAGGAATGTGTGCTTCCTTGCTTGTTTATGTGCCACATATAACTGTGGTATTGTCCGTCTTTATTAATAGTTGCCCTGGATGTAGTAGGCCCTTGAAAGCTCTCAGGGCATTCTGTACAGCTAGCATCTCTTTTAGATTGATGTGAAGATGCATTTGTTCCTTGGGCCACGTGCCCTGAATACATTTTCCTTCCATATGTGCCCCCCAGGCATAATCCGATGCATCCATTGTTATTGTCTGCCTGGCTGTGGGTAAGGTGAAAGGCTGTCCCTTGTTGTGGTGACAGGCCTGGGACCACCATCGAAACTCTTGTTATAGGCAGGGAATTAAAGTTATGATTGTCTCCAGGCTGTGACAATGCTGAGTCCAAACACTTTTTAGATACTACTGTAGTTTCCTCATATGCAGTTTTGCATATGGAATTAGTAGAATGCAGGATGCCATGAAGCCCAGGGCCTGCAGAATTTTTCTTGCAGGGAGCTGGGTTTTTGTTGCCATCATTTGAAAGTAATGAGTCAGTTGCCTTTGTTTGTCTGGTGTGAGATAAGCCATCTGGGCAGTTGTATTTAAGCTTGCACCCAGGAATATTATCTCTTGAGAGGGCACTAATTTTGATTTCTTTTCGTTTACTGTATACCCTAGGCAAATTAGTAATCTTTTTACAAATGCCAGATGCTTTAGAAGAATGTCCTTGCTCTCTGCTTGAATAAGGCAGTCGTCCAAGTAGGGATATATTTGAATTCCTTTTTGTCTGCAAAATGCAATTACTGGTGCCAGGCATTTTGTGAAGACCCTGGGTGCAGTAGATAAGCCAAAAGACAGTGCAGAGAATTGGTAATGCACTGAGCCTGCTATGAATCTGAGATATCTTCTGCAAGACTGTCTGATTGGGACATGCAGGTATGCCTCCTTGAGGTCCAAAGTAACTAGCCAAGCCTTCTTGCCCAGCATGGGCAGAAGTTGCTGTAGTGTTAACATTATGAATTTTGGAACATCCAGGAAAGTATTTAGGATTGACAGGTCCAGTATTGGTCTCCAGGCTTTGTCCTTTCTGGGTACTAAGAAAAGTCTTGAGTAAAATCCTTGTCCATGTTCTTGCTGTGGAACTCTTTGAATAGCTGCCATGTCCATAAGAGCAGTAATCTGTTTTTGGGCCTCTGCCCATTGGTTTTGTGGCACGTCTGGCATACCTTTTGATTTTGGAAGCTTGTGGAAGTGGAACCTGTAACCCTGAGAAACAATATTTAGCAGCCATTGGTCCTGGGTGATTATGTGCCAATTTTTTGAGAAAAGTGCTAGCTTTCCCCCTAGGGGTGCTGACAAAAGATAAGTGCTTGGCATTTGTAGAGGGAAGTCATTGGGACTGTTTCCTACAAGGTTGTGAATTGTCCTCCCCTCCTTTGGGGGCTGAAGCACCCCATTGTTTAGGTCTGTAGGAGCCTTGGGGCTGAGATCTGCCTCTTGGGCGTCTGTATCTGCCTCTTTGTGGCCTGTCTGACACTGGAAAGGACCAATTTTTTGAAGGCCAGTTTCTGCTAAATCTAGGTGGTTGAACCTGTAAGAAATCCTTCACTGTCTGCATTGATTTTGCTTTATTCTCCATTTTCTTTAACACTTCTTCTGCCTTAACACCAAACAAAGTATCATGTTGTAGTGGTGCATCCAATAATTTTACTTTAACATGGTCAGGTAAACTTTGTTCTTTCAACCAAGCATGCCTTCGAATAACAGAGCCTGTAACTGCGGCTCTACAAGAAGCCTCTAATGAATCAAAACCACATTGCAGAGTACGCTTTCCAACTTGTTCAATTTCATGCAATAAATCCTGCATTTCCTTACTGTCAGAACTTTCTGAATTTGAAATAATTTTCTGTTTTAACAATGACATGAGGTACTGCTGATATTTAAGCATGTGAAACTGGCAATTTAAAGCCCTTACAGCTAAAGTAGCAGAAGTGTAAACTTTTTCCCCCATCTGTCCAGAGCTCTGGAATCCCTATCGGAGGGGACAAGATTTTTAGCAGTGGAAGCCTTAACCCCTTTAGAACCCTGAGAAATTGTTTCTGGGTCTGCAGCGGGATTTTTGTAAAGAAATTTATGAGAGTCAGGGACCCTGTAGTACCTGTCTGGCTTGACTGGTGCAGGGGGTAAAGAATAAGGAGACAGACTGGATTCAGAGAAATCAACAATATCAAGCACAGGGGGGCTAGCCAGGGGCCTGTGCTGAGGCAATAAAAGGAAGTCTCTGAGCCTTTTCTTGGATTCTGAATAATCCTGGCTCTCCCAATGGAAATGCTCCCTCATGGTGTGCAGGGTTTCCCCAAAAGAATAATCCTCAGGCGGAGAGGCTGAAGGTATAGACTCTTCTGCATCAGAGTCCTCATAGGGAGGGACAGAATATCCCTGATCAGAAGAGGAATCAAAGGAAATGGAAACCTGGTCAGAGGAATCATAGTCAGTGTCTTGCCTAGGCCTTTTGTCAGGAGAGGGATGGGAACCCCTGATTAAAGTAATTGGGTTTTCGGCCATTTTAAGCATCTGTTTCTTTGGCATGGATGACTGTTCAGGAGAATGCTGTACTTGTTTCCTTGTCTTTAATGGTGTTTTTGACTTTGCCTTGGCTGCTGTAGTGGGCTTTATTGTAAGCTGTGAAGGTCTGAAAACACCCTCAGAAGCCGATGCCTGCTCAGAGGCTCCGGACCCATCTGAGGGAATAGTTTCCGTAGGCCCAATACCTTGAGTTTCCACAGGCCTCGGGGTCTCCACGTGGCTGTCGGTTACGGCCTGTGGCTCTGAGGTAGCGGGTGTCAGGCGCTGCAAATGCGCCTCACTGAGAACCGGCGACTGGCCTTGAAGAGGCTTCGTCATCGGTTTTGGACCTCGGATGCCTGTCCTTTTCTTTGTCTTTGCGTTTTTTATAAATTCCGGTCGTCGGTTGTTCCGACGGCATTATGTAATTAAACCTCCGGCCAAAATAATGTAAAGCAAAATCGAACCGATGTTTAATAGTGCGTTTATTGAAACTAGCACAAAATCGACAACTGGTAACGTCGTGGTCAGGGCCTAGGCAAGGAATACAGTAAGAGTGAAAGTCCTTATGAGGTATTTGCTTCCAACACGAAATACAATTATTAACTTTTACTGACATTGGTCTGGAGCAAGAAAAAGTTTGCCCAACGGGGTACTTAGCTTTATTGAAGACTTCGGTTCTGAAACTCAAATTCAAAAATCTCAGGAGTCGGCCGACCGGCACTTGCGAATTGCTTTTGCTTTGGGCACCGCACGGCAAGAAAGACTGTAGAAAATGGCGTCAGTTGCAACTTTTATACCCCTGGCGCACTGACGTCAGGGAAGAGGTGACAGCAACTGACGCCGGACCAAGACTTTGGAACTCGGGCCGACTGCGGGTCACCTGCCAGCAGGATAACCCAAGTGTAATGACTGCAACAGTGAAACACGATGGACATCTGGCTAGGTTCCTGCAGAATGGAAAACAGCAACAGTAATCCCCCTGCACAAAGGGGGGGGGGGCATCAACTGATCCTGTGAACTAGGCCCACAAGTCTAATCAGCCTCATCTGCAAGGATATGGAAAGAATTATCATGGAACTTATCAACAAGGACATTGGGGACCTCCAAATGCTGGAACCAGCCCAGTTTGGCTTTGTTAAGGGTAGATCATACTTATTAAACCTGGTGGACTTCTTTGAAAATGTCAAAGCCATGGATGAAGGTAAGACAGTGCACACAGCCTATCTTGACCTTGCCAAGGTTTTTGACACAATTCTCCACTCAGGCATTGTTGAGAAACTTTCCCAGATAGGGATTAACCCTTACATTACTAGAAGGGTAGCCAAATGGCTCACCAACAGAGCACACTTGTCAAAACTGTTGACTCCACCTCCACCAGTATACCAGTCACCAGTGGAGTACCACAGGGGTCTGTGCTGGGCCCTTACTGTTTGTTTGGCATCTACTTCTCAGAAGTCCAGGCCAAAGTAGATGGCCTTTGGCTCACCAAGTTCACTAATGATTGCAAACTGGGAACAATCACCAAGGGCACAAAAGTCACTTGCTCTAGGGATCTCAACCTAGCTTGTGAGATTAACAGAACATGATGGAGAGACAGATATGTCTCCCAGAGACTGCTGCTTCTCTGGAATAGACTTCCTATTAATGTAAAACAGAGCTCCTCACTGACCCTATTCAAAACAACCTAGATAATGCTAGTTGACTTGATGGGAGACTGCAAATTCACCCCTGGGGTGGCACCCATGTCCCTTCATGGACAGGGGTAGCTGGTGTTGATCACAGACCTGATCTGCTCATAAATTCATTCTGCAAACTACCCAGAAAGAACAAATGGGGATACTTGGGATTAACATGGCTAGGCTTATAAAGGCTGTAGAGCTGCTAGCCTAGTAGCCTCCTATAGGTTCATAGGTGTGTACTAGGCTAATGGCCATGGGGCCTTTACAAGCCAATCTATAGGATTATTCTGGCATAGTGCCACCTGACCTTGGTTCCTAGTGCCTAAGTCGAGTAGAGCCATTGGAGTTATCCCTGGGGTGAATTTTCTGTTTCTCATGCACTCATCAATAAATCTCTTGAAGAGGGTCAGAAAGGTGTTCTGCTTGACATGTATGTGAAGTCTGTTCCATAGCATGGGCAGTTTCTGGGTTATGAACCTGTCCCTCTAGCATGTTCTGTTAATTGTGGTAATGAGGTTGAGGTCTCTGAAGCGTGTGGTGCAGAGGGATTGGGATTTCTTTAGATGTAGCATTTCTAACAGAGATGGGTCAGACATGGCTTTGTAAGTCAAGCAGAGATCACCTCTAAGTGGATGATATGAACCACAGAATAGTTGGAGTTTTTTGAGTCTGTCCATATAGGACAAGTGTTTAAGGCCCAGGATCCTCTTTGTGAGGTACTTTTGCGGCCTCTCCAGTTGTTTCAGGTGTCTAGTGAGGTACATGCCAAATGGGGCATTGTACTCGATGATTGGCCTAATGAGGGAAGGGTAGAGGGAAACAATGACCTCTTTCTTCCTGGATGCAAAACCCTTAGTAATGAGATGTGCCACATAGAAGGACTTTCTGACCACAGTGGCAATGTGGTGATCAAAAGAGAAGTTGCTGTCAACCTGTGTTCCCAGATTTCTTATAATGCCTTCTGTGTTCAGTGGACTACCATCAATGTAGTAATTCATGGGAACCAAGTTTTTCCCAAAGGGGATGACATATTTTTGGCATTGAGCTTAAGGCCATGGTTCTGACACCAGTCGTTGGTCTCAGTGAGGCCATTCTGTAGGATGTCAACATCACTTGGGGAGTTAATAATAGCTCCCAATTTGCAATCGTCTGCAAACTTTGTCAGCCAGAGTCCCTTCGTGTTGGCCTGGACTTCAGAGAAGTAGATACCAAACAGGAGAGGACCCAGGACTGAACCCTGTGGGACTCCATTCGTGACTAGTTGGCAGTCTGACTTGGAGTCAGCACCTTTCACACTGTGAGTTCTATCTGTGAGCCAATTTGCAACCCACCTAGTGATATAGGTGTTGATGCCAAGCTTAGTGAGTTTTTCTATGATTCCTGAGTGGGGAATGGTATCAAAAGCCTTGGCCAGATCACGGTAGGCTGTATGAACAACCTTGCCTTTATCCACAGCTCTGGTGACTGACTCAAAGAAGTCGACCAAGTTGAGTAGGCATGATCTACCCTTCATAAAACCAAACTGTGTGGGATCCAGAGTTTGGGGATTCCCTATATCCTTGTTTATTAGGTCCATGATGATATGTTCCATATCTTTGCATATCAGACTCGTCAGGCTAATGGGGTGATAGTTGCCAGGGTCTGTAGTCGCTCCTCCTTTGTGGAGAGGGATGACTGCAGCAGTGCGCCATTTGGTAGTGACAAAGCCTGAGGTGAGGCTGTGATTGAACAGGGCACACAGGTGAGGTGCCAGTTCACACTGTAGTTCATGTAGAACACAACCAGGGAAATTGTCAGTTCCCACAGAAGCTGTACTCATGGCCTTGGACCGTGCTGTTTTAACCTGTGCAGCAGTAATACTGGGTGCTTGGTAATCTACTGGTATTGTGATTGGTCCTTTGGGGGGGGGGAGAGGGGTAAAGTTGGCACTGAATCTGTTGGCCAGTATACTGGCAATATTTGTTGGCTTGGTATAGGAGGTACCATTGTGCAGTAGCTCAGAGCAAATCTAGGTACTGCTGTGGAGATTCTTTACGTAACTATAGAAGGCCTTGTGGTTGTCTTTACTATCTACTGCAATTCTGTTTTCATAGCTAGCTTTAGAGGATTTGATGAGGGAGCTCAACTTTTTGTTGAGGCCGATAAGGGAGTTTTTCCAGTCTTGGGACTTCACCTTATTCTGCATCAGTTTCCTCCTCCTGTTGTGGAGTTTGTTTACGGCAGGGGACCACTAGATTGGCTTCCTTTATTTGGAGGAGAGTGTCTTCGTTCTATTGGGTATGGCGAGATCCATGCATTTGTGTACGTGTTCGTACAGTGCATTGGTGTATGATTCTGCAGTCATGCAACTATTCTCCATTTGCATGGGTGCCATGGAAGTTAGCCACCTCTGTTTTTAGGAGCGCAAAGTTAGCTTTGTAGAAATTTGTCATGGTGGTTACCTTTGGGGGGGGGAGGCGTGAGAGGGATGTGGATTTCCAAGGTGATCAGTTTATGGTTGGATCTAACCAGGGAGGAGCTGACTATTGGTGTAGAGCAATGGTCGCCCATGTTAGTAATGACTAGGTCAAGGATGTTGCTACCTCTAGTGGGGGTAAGAACGAGCTGGTCCGGGGGCATTGGACTTAATGAACTCCAGGAAACGTAGGGCAAGTGTATTGGTACATGAGCAGTTTACCCAGTTAATGGGGGGTAATTGAAGTCACCTAGTAAGACTGTGTTATGAGCCTATAATCCAAAATGCAAGTACAGAAGGTCAGCAAAAAGCCTTCACTGGACTCGTTCTGTTGTTAGCATATGGAAATGAGATATGTACCCTGAATCAGGCATTACTGTGCTGCACATTGGATGATATCCAAAATGACAGCTATGGTTTAGGATGAAGGGAAAACTTTAGCTAGTTTGGGTCTGGTGTCAAATCATGTTATTAAACATCACACCTCAGCTGAAATGGAGGCAAGCAAGGAGTTAACATGCAGCATACAGGTGATGTAACTACAGAATGCTTTCCTGCATGGAGAGATACACAGGCACTGTTACAATACAATACTCCATAAAAGAATCCCTGACACAGATAGCTGTATTTAAAAGATGGTAGGAATCTAAATGACGGAGATTAGACATGTTAAGTGACGATACCAAGCCTAGTGAGATGGCTGCCCTGCATCATATCATGGTGAAATGTATGCAAGTGCCACATTATTTTATCTTCTGACAAGTGTGCACATATTCTTGATTTTATCACAGTAAACTAAGAAACTGTCTTATTTATGATAGTTACTTCACTGACAAACAATGAAATGTGCATCAAGCACCAAATATTATGTGATAGTATTATACAAAGTCCCATTATATGTATGCGTTTTGGGTACACGGACATAGCACAATTACATTTGCTTATTACAAAGCGTAAATTTGCTTCGGGATTTCAAAAAGTGGTGAAAACACAGCTGAACATGGAGTGACAGCCAAGAGCAGAAAAATGAAGATATAACTGTATTTGTTATATCACTGTGCAACATAAAGCATAACTGTAGTTACATTTAATAATCCTGATGGAAGAATAGTAATGAAAGTAGTATTAAGTGACAAGTTACATATGATGGGGGGTGAAAAAGTCAGACAGGAATCTGTTAACTCCACTGCATAGTATGGTACACAAAGCAATGTCTTTCGGCTTTTCCCAGTTAGGGGTCGCCACAGCAGATCACCGGTCTGCTTATGATCGGCAGTGGATTTTTACGGTGCCAAGTTGCCAGCCCGGCGCCCAGCCTTCAAAGAAGGCACACCCATTCACGCATGCACCTACCTGCATGTCTTTAAATGTCACTCGACCATGGAGAGGACATGCAGACTCTGCACAGAAGGTGTTCCAGCTAAGAACCGAACCGGAGAGCCTCTTGCTGTGAGGCGACAACATTAACTGCTGCACCACCGCGGCCGTATACATAGTATGGTACACAAACCTTTTTAATTTGCAACTACACTGCCTTAAAAAAGCACAAGAGCAGATGCACACTTCATTTACCACAAGCTAACATGACCACGGACAAAAAAAGTATTACCAGGCATGAAGACATCATATTTTATTAAAGCAATGTAAGAAATATGATGATTTTTTTCATACCTATGTTCATATTTACCTGACTGGAATGGAATGTCAGGAGTATCAATCGTTAGGTTACATATGAGGCCGGATGAAAGTAAGCTGAACAGGATCTGGCTTTGGGTTACATGGAAATTAAGGCACTAACATTTGTGTCTAGCAATGCTTATGGAAAATTACAATTTTTTTATGATATTGCTGCTAATAATTCCCTTACAGTGTAAGTGGGAGTTTCACTTAGGATACTTTTCATTACCATGGTATGAATAACGCTTGTCAAACATATAAAATAATTTTACTTCTCTTTTTGCACTTATTTTAATTACTTCTCTGGCAGAAAGAAAATGATACCAGGTTAGAGTCAGATTGTGAAGAAAGATGCAGGAGACAAGTGAATTATGGTCAAATGGAAAAAATAACAACATTTATGTATAGGAATGGCTATGGACCTTTTTATACTTTGTTAATTCTGTTAATAGTTCCCTTACAGTGTATGGTACATAGGAGTTTGTTTCGATACTTTAAAAAAGTGATGAAAACATACAATCCCAGATAAACATGGCATTAAAGGCAGCAGCAGAAATGAAGCTAAAAACAGTTACTACAGTGCAGAAAACTTGCTTTAATTTTAACATCTGAATTAATATTTCGCTAGCAGAAAAAGTAAGAGTGTCAGTAACATATATGGCTGAGAGCATGTGAAAGAAAACCTCACAGGACATTAGACTCTGGTCCACAGGGAGAAGATGCTGCCATCTGAATGTAGCACTGGTTATGAAAATTTGCATTATTTACACTAACTGGTGACCACTCCAACACAGGCTGTGCCATGTGGAAATTTCAATCAGGGACCCAAATATTTGCTGAAAGCATAGTCTGACATGCTCATGGAGTTAAAAACATTTTGGTACACAAATGTATGAAATGCTGCATTTTTAAACATATGCCTTAATACTTCACTGGCAGAAAGAAAGTTATAAGTGTGTTAAGCACAGATAAAGATGCATGAAATGTTGCACAGAATATGACTTCTGATCACAGGGAAATTAATATATTGACCTCAGTCTATTACTGTTTTGTGGTGCAACTCTTATAAGAGGTTTACTGTGAGGACTTACTGTCACAGTCAAGAGGAGAAAGCAATGAAAGTATATCAACCTGCAATGTTTTAGATGACAGAACTAAAAATATAACATATGCATGATTATACTTAATCAGATATGGCATATTATAATACTGCCATTATTACTGCACATCCTGCACTACATGGAAATTATTAGAAGGTATCCTCAGAAAGCTAATATTGCTTTTGACAAATCAGAAACTGATACAGGACCTTTATAGCAAATACAGCTACAGAGAAATAACAGCTTGTTCATATGTCACTTTATGACAAATATGACATTCTTCATATTTGTGTCAACATCTCAATATGTGAGAAAGGTAAACTGATGGGTAAGAGATCTAACGTCTCTGGTGAGATACAGGACTAAATCCCTAACTATGACCCAGGTGACCTGACGTTTGGCTTAGGTGTTTGACGGCATGGTATAGGGAAGATTGGGCTTGTCTGTCCTGGGATGGTGTGGTGTGCATTGATTGTGGGTGGTTCTCTTGGGGCTCTGGCAAAGGCTGCAGCATGCAGAGATTGCCAGGTCAGGTAGAGAGGGCTGACCTGGAGATGTGTCCACTGAAGGGTTTTGACAACTGCTGGTCCGGGACTGCCAAACCCAGCTCAGGGGGTGGAAATTCTGGGTGACTTAATAACTTTGTTTAGGTGCACACCTGGTGGTTAGAGAGGAACTTATGGAAGGTCACATTAACCACAGAAATCAAGCAACCATGAAAGGTAACAGATCTTAGCTGCAAAAAAATAAATAAAATAAAAAAAATAAAAAAGATCTCACTTTGAAATTGACATTCAGTACACATATTTGCTGTACAAGCTATTTGTTTAGCTGGTATGATTACTGAGATGTTGCTCATGTTTTCAAAAATGTACAAAAACACTGATAACATCTCTGGTTATGTTTCTGGGTTAGAATGTTTCATCAGTTACGCCTGCAAAGATCCCATTTTTCTTTCTATGTGGTTGTTACAGTTTAAAAGTAAAAACATCTGTTGTAAATATGGCTTTAGAAAATGTTTTTCTGAGGAACATGCCAGAATGCACTACTGTCTCTATGAAAGAAGTTAACAGTCAACATTCCCGAGCTCGTATGGGGCGAATTATTGTAAAAGGTTTGCTACTCAAACCTGTTAAAGTCAGCAAGACCAGCAAGAATGTGACTGTTCCTTATGGATTAGTTCCTTGTAAAAATTCTGACGCTTTAAACTATTACTTAAAATTAAAACTATTCTACAGATAAGATGCAGAAATGCAATCTATGTACGTACCATAACAACAGTTCTGAGGCCCATCTTCAGTAACCTTTAGGACTGAAGCTACAAGCATTGGGATGGCATGACAAATACAACTGTTACAGGCTGTCTGGAACCATTTCCCTTCCCAAATATGCCACTTGGCACTTTTTTCAGTTATAGCACTGAGCAAAGGGAAGGGAGAATACAACTTCAGAGAGGATAACATCAAACTGCAGGGAACAGAAGCACAAAGATTTAGAGTTTCTTCTTACAGATCTAATATGGTAAGGATGTTGGCACACTCATTTTGTTCTCCCCGTTTGGTGTTTTACTGTTTTTTCACATTCGTGCTGTAATATGGTAAGGACATAACTTCTGTATTTAATGTTAAGAGGTCCAGCTTTGGTAACCTTAAGGACAAAGCCCCTAGCTCATCTTCCTGTATGGCCATAAATATGAGGGAAGTTTGCACACCCCCTTGTGTAGTGTCCTCCCTGGTCAGATGAGATGACAAAACAGTAACTCTTGAAATAAATACAAAGGCTGAACTCCCAGCAAACTCCAGAACCTTTAAGTACTTTTCCAAGGCAAACTACCTCTGATTAAGTGAAGGCATAACTAAATTCCAAGTCCCCCAAACTCAGAGAAAGTATAGTTGTGTAAAATCTTACCGTAACAGTAGATGTCCTTTTCTTCACTGCTGCAGCATTCTTTACTAAAGGGATCTCCTGCCCAGGGCAGCCTGATGTTCGGCTAGTATACCAAAGCCTTATGATCTTGTATGCGCCGTACGTCTTCGGCTAGTATACCAAAGCCTTATGATCTCGAATGCGCTGTACATCTTCGGCTAGTATACCAAAGCCTTATGATCTTGTATGCGCCGTACGTCTTCGGCTAGTATACCAAAGCCTTATGATCTTGTATGCGCCGTACGTCTTCGGCTAGTATACCAAAGCCTTATGATCTTGTATGCGCCGTACGTCTTCGGCTAGTATACCAAAGCCTTATCATCTTGTATGCGCCGTACGTCTCACATATGCTCCTCACACAGGACATAGGGCATAAAAGTGACGTATGGACACAGTTACCCAGAACTGAATTGCTTTAGTAAAGAACAGTCTCCATAGGACAAAGGAGTCCATGCACATCCAGAAGGAGAAAATCCAGAAAAGAAAGGGGAGACCCTCAAGCAGAAGGAAATCCCAAACAAAAACTAGAACAAACAAGAGGGGGTTGAAGGGAGGAAGAGAATACTGCAACAGTGAAGAGAAGGACTTCTACTGCTATGGTAAGATTTTACACAACTGTATTATGTCCTTCTATACCACTGTTGCAGTATTCTTTACAATAGGGAGAGTAAAAAACTCAAAAAACAGAATGGGAGGTGAAAGGCTGAGAAAAGCCTCAAGAAAGTAATACAAAATGGTTCTGGCAAAACCCGCTCTGGACCTAGAAACCATATGCAACTTATGATGCTTAGTAAAGGTATGCACCGAAGACCAAGCAGCAGTTTCAAGGATGAAATTGGTGTCCAACCCCTTGAAGGACTTAGATATCCACGAGTTGAAGGTCTGCTTAGAAACAGCCAAACCCAATGTCCTGGGATGAAAGGAAACAAAAAGTTGGTCAGACTTATGAATGGCCTTAGTTTTTTTCAAATAGTACCTGAGCTGTCTGTGTAAATCCAAGGTATGTAAGACCATCTCACTTGAAGACTAAGGAAAAGGGAAAGATGAAGGTAGTTGTACTGACTGATTCAAGGACAAATCATTCACTTGGCATAAAAGAAGGATTAGTGAAAAGGGACACCCTGTCCCAGTGAAAAAAACAAAAAAGAAGTAATGGCCATAAGGGCCTGGAGCTCAGAAACCCTCTGAGCAGAAAGTAAGAGTCAGCAACAAAACAGTCTTGCAGGTACAATGTTGCAAAGTAGCAGAACCTGCAGGCTCAAAAGGAGCCCGAGTCAATTTTTTCCAAAACAAAATTAAGGTCCCAAAGAGGAGGAGGAATAGGTTTCTTTGGTAGCCTAAGATGCAGGATGCCTTTAAGAAATTGTTTGACCTTAAAATGAAAATCCAAGAGAGAATTCAAGGGCAGACAAGCAGAAATGGCTGACAAATAGGCCTTCACAGAAGAATAGGCCAAGCCAAACTGGAGCAAACTCACACAAATATTTTTTATTATTTATTTCATTTTAGATTTGTTAACCGGGGGTGTCTGACTGAGCCGAAAAGGCCCTTTTTCAGCAGAAGCCCAGGGAGAAAAGCTCCACACAGAAAAATAAGTACAAATACATTTATTTAGACATGATCAGTATACACACAAATTACAATACACATGTTTTTACAGTGGTATGCAGCACTTCAACAGTTACAGTGGAGAGAAGAAACAAGAAAAAAAGAAGTTATGTACTCATAATAATGTTCCATGTTTGTTGTCCATCTCGCCATTCATTCTTACATGGATGGGTTCGGAGTTGATCCTCAGCTCCGACTCGGCCGAATACACACCTGGAAGTCTCAAACTTGGCTTGTGGCATGTAGGTATCCCATGATGCAATGGTGCAACTCTCCAGATCTTGTCTGCTGCTAACTTACTAATGAGTAACATAAGTGTATATATATATATATATATATATATATATATATATATATATATATATATATAGGACCCCCAAGAGAAACAAACTGAATCAAGGAACTCCTAAAAGGAGTAAAGATAACCACTGGGTCCTCTAGGAGTCCTTGGATGGGGGAAGGAGGGAGGGTTCATAAGAATGAATGGCGAGATGGACAACAAACATGGAACATTATGGTGAGTACATAACTTCTTTATGTTATGTTGTCCTATTTCGCCTTCATTCTTACATGGATGGGACAAGCGTCCCTAGCACCTTTTCCCTGGGTGGCTCACGAGAGTACACCTTTAAGCACAGTGGACCCAAAGGAGGCCCTGTCCCTGGAGGCCAAATCCACTTTGTAATGAGTGATAACTGCATGAGGATTGGCCCACGGAGCTGCAGCACAAATGCTGTCCATAGAAATTCTGGCCTGAAAAGCAGATGACATAGCTAGTGCTCTAGTTGAATGACCCCTAACTTTGAATGGTAGCTCTCTATTATTGGAGGCGTAGATAAAGGTGATACAATTTGAGAGCCAGTTAGAAAGGTTAACTTTAGAAACTGGCATACCCTTTTTTGCCTCAGAAAAGGAGATGAATAATTGGTCAGATTTCCCGAAATCTTTTGTCCTATGAAAATAGAATTGAGTTGTCTATGCATGTCCAACTGATGGAGTTTATATTCTGCCTTGTTGCTGTGGTTAGGGAAGAACACTGGAAGTTCAATGGATTGATTAATACTGGCTTGAGAGCAGACCTCTGGTATAAAGGACGGATTAGTTTGTAACAATACCCTGTGTCCTTATGAAAAATCAGATATAGCGGTTTGATAGATAACGCTTCCAACTCTGAGACCCTTCTAGCAGATGTCACAGCAACCAGAAAAATGGTCTTTCTGGAAAGAAATCTGAGTTCCAAAGATGAAGAAGGTTCAAACGGTGGCAATGTAAGTTGAGACAGGACAAAATTTTAATCCCAAGGAGGAAAGGGTTTCTTAAAGGGAGGTCTCAATAAGGAGGCACCTTTCAAAATTGCTTTACACAACCTGTGTGACATTAAGTTAGAAGAAGGGTCACCAGTGTGGATATTTGAAATTGCAGCCAGCTGTACTCTAATGGTAGCTGCAGCCGAACCTTGTTGGAAAAGTTCCATCAGGAATTCTGGAATGGATTGAATAGGTGCAGAAAAAGGGTCAATGTTTCTATTTTGAGCCCACAGAGAAAATCTTTTCGATTTGCTAGAATATAGTCTTCCAGTAGAAGCTTTATGAGAGGACATGAATATGTGTTTAACTGTTGGAGTGAAATTTTGAAGCCTGACTAAATTGGGAAGTGGAGCAGCCACACTGTCAAGTTGAGGGTGTGAAGAGAAGGATGAAATGAGCCTGACATATGTGTCAGCAGGTCTGGAACTGGGTCCAGAGTCCAAGGCTTCTCTTGAAGATAAGGCCAAAGGAAGGGGAACCAAATCTGACGAGGTCAGTATGGGGCAATGAGAATCATCCTGTTTCCCAAGGACTGTGCTTTCTGAATGACTCTGGGTATGAAGGGAAACAAAGGAAAGGCATAAAGCAGTCCCGAGGGCCAATTGTGTACAAGTGCATCTCTCGGTGTCTCCCCCGGTGGGGGAATTAGGGTAAAGTAGTTGCTGCACTTGGCATTCATGGGAGTGGCAAAAAGATCACAGCATGGCTGACCCCATTTCCGGAAGATCTTTTCTGCTATGTTCTAGTTCAGAGACCATTCGTGAGGCATCAGAATTGCTCCGTTCAGCTTGTCTGCTATCACGGTGGACTTCCCCGGGATGTGCATTGCTACTAGAAAGCAACAGGAAGAAATTGCCCACTGCCAAACTCTCAGGGCCTCGTGACAGAGAGTATAAGATTTGGTTCCTCCTTGCTTGTTTATGTACCAAACCACCGACATATTATCTGACTGTATAGCAATCGTCCCTAGAGGAAGAGAGTCGTGGAGTGCTTGCAACACCAGAAGCATTGCTCTCATCTCTAGAACATTTATGTGCAAGTGGGCCTCGTGTTCCTTCCCAGATAATGCCCACCACCCTATCTTGGAAGTGTCCGTGGTCACTGTAGCAACTGGTTGTCCAATGGTCACATGGTTGGACTGGATCCACCACCGTAAGTCCTTTTTGCATGACTCCATTATTCTGATGAGGTGAGACATAGGGAGCTCTTGAAGTGACCATTGGGAGAACAAAAGCCATTGAAGGATTCTCATGTGCATTCTGGCAAGGGGAACTAGTGTCATGGTGGAAACCATTGTTCCTAATGGTTTCAGTACTACCTTTGCTTTTACCTTGTCCTTGGGAGGAAGGTGAAGTACTTGTTGCCTGAGGGCTGAAATTCTGTATGCTGGAAGACGTGCGATCAAGGAACAGTGTCTAGATCTGAACCTATGAAGGAAATATGTTGACAGGGCAACAAGGCAGATTTTTGTAAGTTGACTGCTATGCCTAACTGAGCACAAATTTCCAAAGTCACATCCCTGGCTTGCTGGAGTCGATGCTTGGTGGTGGCAGTTAGGAGCCAATCATCGAGATACGGAAACACTTGGAATCCCAGACGCCTCAAGTGAGCCGTGACTACTGCCATACATTTGGTGAACACTCTAGGGGCTGTAGTGAGACCAAAGGGCAGAGCTCGGAACTGATAATGACTGGCTCCCAGCCAGAAGCGTAAATGACTCCTCGATGCTCTGTCCATTTTTATGTGGTAGTACGCATCTTGGAGGTGTATCAAGCACATCCAATCGTCTTTCCCTAAGAAGGGAAGTATTGACTGCAGTGTCACCATTCGGAACTTTGACTTCTTGACCAATTCATTTAACTTGCTTAGGTCTAATATGGGTCTTCAGTCCCCTGTTCTTTTTGGCATCAAAAAGAATCTTGAGTAAGTTCCAAATCCTGTTTGGTCTCTGGGGACTTCTTGGATGACTCTTTTGTCCAGCAACTTTTGGATTTCTACAGTTGCTTGCTCCCTTAGATTGGGTGGAACATCCAGGATTGTTCAGATTTGTGGGACAGGGTGGCAAAAGGGAATGGAATATTTTCTGGATATTATTCTTAGTACCCACTTGTCCCTTGTGATACTTTGCCAGGCTTCTGGGTACAAAGACAAATGTCCACCGACTGCCTCCAGAGCAGAGCAGTCAGGCCTCCTTTCAGGAGCGCAGATAGCAACATCTGCAAAAGGAATCACGGTCGCCCTGGTTTTGCAGACCCTCCTCTGCCTCTAGGACGACATCTACCACTGCTACCCCCCCCCCTCTGTCCCTGGGGAAGGATTCACCTTGTACATCTTGGAAAGCTCCCTAGGATCTTTTGAACCACATTTTCCCACTCTTTTGACCTTTAGGATAAGGTCTTGAAAGTATGGAAAAATGTACTCCAAGGCCAGAGAGAGTTTTCCCTTCCTGCTTGCATCTGGTGAGTGTGTCCTTTACTTTGGGTCCAAAGAGTGAGGAACCATCAAAGGGGGCATTAGTAAAGGCAGATTTAAAGGGCTCCGCAAAATTGCACAATCACATCTAGGAGTGTCTCCTCAGGGAAACTCCTGAAACGACTGCCCTGCTTGCTCCATCCGCTGCATAAGGTATCAGCCTCATGGAGGAGTTGACTATGGAATTTAAGGTGGATAGCTGGGAAGAGACCTTCTTATTCACCCCAGCAGCTAATGCAGCTTGTAGAGTATGTCCTAGCTCTTTCAGGAGATCTCTTTGCAGCCTTGTAAAGTGAGTTAGGTAGTTCAGCGATCGGAGTGTAAAAGTCGCTGATGAAAAGACACGCTTCCCGTATCTGTCCATCGTTCGAGAATTTTGTTCTGAGGATGGACAGATGAGGATGTGTCCGAGAGTTCCTGCTTGGTGGCTGCTGCTGCCACCACTATAGCATCTACAGGTGCATCCTTTGTGAGCAAATACTTTCCAGTAGGGGCTGGCAAAAACTTGTTTGGCCTCTGAGGGACTGGTTCCATTGTGTCAGGTGACTCCTACGCCCTTTGAATGACCAGGTCCATTAGTTCATCGAAAGGTGGGGACACCCAGGAGGCTGAAGGTTGAGATCCAAAGGCCTTCAAGTACACTGACTCCTCATCAGAAGGGGTGATGGCCTTCCAGCTGCCTCTCTGCTTTAGGATCTCTAGGATATCTGCAAATGAGATATCTTTAGAGGACAACCGTGGGGACCCTTCTGACTCCTCGAGGTCAGTGTCTAAAGTGACAGACTCATCCAGAGAGTCTACATGTTTACTCTTTCTAGTTCTTTTCTGAGGGGGTTCCTCAGAAGGATATTCTGAGGAGGCCTCAGAAGAGAGGGGTTCACCCAGTGGGAGATCCTGAGGCTCTGGATCTCTGCTGTCCTGTGGATGGGGTGGTGCCAAGACAGTAGCAGGTGCCTTAGGGGGACGAATGCTGGTATCCTTATGTAGAGCTGTAGGGACAGACAGCACAGTCCTCATCAGCTCAAAGGCAGACCTCACTGGCTCCGAAGACATCCCCGGCTCCGAGGAGACAGAGGATGTCCCCGACCCAGGGAGATCGGCTCTGAGGCCGAAGTCGGAGCCAAGCTCACCTGAGCCAGTGCTCCAAGGGATAGACTCAGCACCAAAGAAGTTCGAGCCCAAGCATCCCCCTCTGGGCCAGCCGGAGAACCTCAGCTCCCAGACACTCCAGATGGCGTCAAGAGAGTAGGAGCAGATGTCGGCTCCATGATCAACGTAGGGGGTCCCAGAACCGACTGTTCTACAATAAGTGTTATCAGGCACTCTGGCTCCAAGGGTCCAGCTTGGCTTGGAGGAGCAACAACAGTGGATGTAATGGCTTTAGAAGGCTCCAACACTTCATGGGTCAGAGCAGAGAGCAGTTTGGCCAGTGCCGGCGACTTAAAGAGCCTGTGCACCACCTGCTCCCCGTCGTCATCAGATAAGCTCCTAGTGGACCTGGAGGATAGAGAAAGAGAACGAGACCTCTCTAAAATCGGGGAGACAAGTGAAATGTCAATGGACCGGCTCCAAGACAGGGCATCTTGCGGCTCCACGGACCTTGGAGCTGAAGAACCAGGCTTGTCAATGATGATAACCTCAGACGGTTCCAAGGTCTGTGGAGCCGAGGAGTCTTAGATATTTTAGATAATTTTTCTGGAGGCTCCGGCTGAGCCATAGAAACAGGTGATGGTCTTTTAGAAGGTTAGTCCCTCTTTGACAAAGAAGAAGAAGCACTCTGTACAGCTTCCTCAATGGTTGGCTTTAAGAGCCCCTTGAGAATCAATTTGTTTCTCCTTTCCTGTAACACTCTAGCACTAAAGGAGTGACAGAAAGTACAATCCTCCTGCAAATGAATAGCCCCTAGATAATAAACGTAAATGGCATGTCTGTCAGTAATTAACATCTTTTATGTACACTTTTGACATTTTTTAAAGCCCGAAGGCTTACGCTCTCTCTCTCTCTCTCTCTCCAGAGTCTTTAGACATGATAGAAGAGAGTTCCCAAACAAAACACGACTTTCCAAACTGTGAAAGACCACACACTCTTAACTAAAGAACACTGCACTTCTAAGAAAAGGCAAATTAGCACTCTAACCTAGTAAACATTCCACATCTAAGAAAATATCACAATAGAAACTTGACAAGGATAGCACTAGGACCTCTAACTGAAACGGACCTAGATACGAGGGATAACACACACTAACTACTAAACTACCAGCCCTTTAACTAAAACGGGTGGTTAGCTCTCTAACTTAAACAAGCTAAATATCAACTACTACCAGATATCAACTATAGAAAAAGGGAAAATAAACAAGCACACCACTACAATAACTACGGGATACAACAAGGCCTGCAAAAAAAAAAAACAACGGCCAAAAAGCAGCACCAACCACAGATAAGAGTAGCTACATGCTTGATCTAACTATTTAAATACACTAGGAAACACTATAAATGCAAAACTACTAGAAATTTTAGCTAATAAAGTGAAAAAAGACAAAACTTAGCCATGGCGAAGAAGAGCACATCCAACCTCGTAAAGCGGCAAATGAGATCTGGAGAGTTGCACCACTGCATCATGGGATACCTACCTGCCACGAGCCAAGTTTGAGACTTCCAGCTGTGTATTCGGCTGAGTCGGAGCAGGCTCCGAACCCATCCATGTAAGAATGAAGGTGGGATAGGACAACATAACATCATTAATTTAAAAATAAAGGTAATTAATAGATTTGTGGTGTACAGCTGAAATTTGGAACACAGGTAGAATACATACATAGTACATAGGTACAGTACATACATTGTACATTAACCAGTGTTTGTCAGTAAGAGTGAAAACTGTTATCAAGTACTCTAGGCTTATGTGTACCTTATTCTTATTAAATAAAAGAGGATCAAAGGATCCTCCACTGAAAAAGAGTCCAGGTTATGAACATGGCACCAAACAGAAAAAGTTTTCTCCATTTGGACATAAGATTTTCTGGCTGAGGGTTTTCTTGCCTTCTGTAAAACCTTGGGCATGTCCTCAGAAAAGAGGTACCCGACAGGGACCAAAAACCTATCACCCAGTGTCAGTTGAACAGTGGACAAGAGAGGATGGATAAGAGACCCCTTGTCCTGTGTGAGAAGGTTCAACTGGATGGCGCAATGATGCAGCGGTAGCGTTGTCACCTCACAGCAAGAGGTTCTCTGGTTCGATTCTTGGCTGGGGTGCCTTCTGTGATGAGTCTGCATGTCCTCTCTGCATTCGTGTGGGTTTCCTCTGGGTGCTCTGGTTTCCCCCCATGTTACAAAGACATGCGTCTGGCGTGTTTTTCCCTGGGCCTCCGCTGAAAATTGGCTTTGATCCAAGTCGGACTTTCCCGGTTAACAAATGTTAAATAAATAAAATAAAATAAATAAACTGGTGAGGTAACTTGTGGTGACTGCCCCTGTCCAAATGCATTAACAGGGGGAACCAGTGCTGCCTTGGCCAAAAGGGAGTCACTAGCAAGATTTTTGGTGAGTCCAGCTGAATCTTCTGCAGGACTCTTGGCTACAGAGGAAGAGGAGGGAAAGCATAACAATCACCTTCCAAGGAAAAGTCCATCTTCCACAACAGATGATATGGCACTTTGGAACAGAAGAGAGGGAGCTGCCTCTGTTCAGAAGGAAAACAAAAAAAATCCACTTGAGGAATACTCCAGTGATGGACAACGACCAGAAACATGTCTCTGCATCCATTAGTGAACCTGTGTTTTGGACCTGCTCAGACAGTCTGCCACTAGACTGTGCTCTCAAGGAATGTAAACCGCCTGAAGTTAACTGAACTTGAAGTTGAAATGATAACTGAGAGCCAGATCCCAGGCCTGAAGAACCAGCTTGCAGAGAAGGTAAGATTTTGTGCACCCCCCTGTTTATTGACATACCACATCACTGTAGTGTTGTCTGTGTACACCTTCAAGAGGCCTGGAGAAAACATGGGATTAAAAGCTTGAACGGTACCAGGAGCAGAGCTCTCATCTCTATGATGCTGATAAGGTCTGACTTCTGATGGAGGGCCAGAGACCCTAAAGTTTCAGGTGACACATGAAGCCCCCACCCCATGTCTGAGGCATCAGTGAACAGTTCTTGAGAAGGGACTGGGGGCTGAAAGGGCAGGTCTGGGGTTGACAGCAAACTGTTGAATCCAACACTCAAATTCTTTCCATTTTAAAGCAGGAAAGGAGAGGTAAACTGAAATCCAGAGGGTAACAATGCTGCATCCAAACCAACTTGAGGTACTACTGAAACTTCCATATGAAGCCCCACATGAAGCCCCCCCCACTCCATGTCTCAGGCATCGGTGAACAGTTCTTGAGGAAGGACTGGAGGATGAAAGAGCAGGCCTGGGGTTGACAGCAAAGTGCTGAATCCACCACTCAAATTCCTTTTTTAGACAAGGAAGGAAAGGTACACTAAAATCCAGGGGGTGACAATGCTGCATCCAAACTGACTTGAGGTACTACTAAGCTTCCATATATGCAGTCTGACTAGAGGGAGCATTGGAATAGAAAAGGCCATGAATCCCAGGGCCCAAAGAAACTCTCTAGCTGGAATGGCAGTTAGAGGAAGAAGAGACTGAAAGAAAGCTGTCAATAACAAAACTTTTGGAGGTGGAAGAGAGGCCAACCATGACACTGCCTAAATCCTGCATCCCAGACACACATGATCCTGACAGGGAGTCAGGACAGACTTTTGGAAGTTAATAGTGAACCCCAAATTTTGAAGGAGAGAGGTGGTGAACTCCAGATCCAGCTAAGTATCCTTCATATCCCAAGACACCAGAAAAGCCTGAGAAAGTAAAAGAGGAAACAGGGTTTGGAGACTAAGTATCTGAAAAGAGGGAACCTTGAGAAAAGGAAGAGATTCAGAATAGGTCTCCAAGTACCCTCCTTTTGACGAACCAGGAACATCCTGGAAAAAAAACCCTTTCACTGGAAGGTGGAACAGGTAAAATGGTTCTTTGGTTCACCAGGGACCCTAGGACCTCTGGGAGATGAGGAAGCTGCTGTAGAAGAGGTTGAAGGATCCCTGAAAAAGAAGGGAGATACTTCCACACCATGAAGTAACCCTGATGGGTGACAGAAAGAACCCAAGAGTCTGAAATGATGAGAAGCCAATTCAGAAGACAAAGGAAAAACCGAAGGGACAAAGGAACATGGTCTAAGAGAAGGTGGGCGCAAACTGTCAAAGAGAAGCAGGTTTATCAGATAAAGGAGGCTTCTGGTCACTGAAGTCTGAGAAGCCTTAGCAGAGGAGGCTCGTCTACCATAATTCCTGTCCTTGGAAGCTTGTCGGGGCAGCCCAAAGACAAAAGCAGATATAGAAGGATAATTCCATTGGAACTTAAGAGACTGGAGAGACAAAAATATGTTTGAGGTCCTGCAAGGCTTTGCCTTTCTCTTGAAGAGGTGAGCAGCAGCAGTCCCTAAAAGATGTTTATTATCCAAAGAAGCATCCAATACCTTGGCCTTAATGTCCTCAGGCAAAGACTGGAGACAAATCCAAGAATAAAACCTCATGACAAACCCAAAAGCTGCAGTCCTGGAAGAGGCACCAGCAGCATCATAGCTGCACTTGATAGAGCGGCGAACCACCTGAGAAGTAAAACCTAAAACAGATAAGGCAGATGATTTGCCTTCAGAATCAGGGACATCAGAAATAACCTGACAAGCCTGAGAAATCAAGGCCAGAGCATACCTGGTCATGTGGGTCTGTTAATTAATAGTCCTAAAGACCATATCAGATGCAGTGTAAAAGTTCTTACCATTCCTCTCCATTGCCCTACCATTCTTATCAGAAGGCAAAAGTTTGGAAGAAGACAGGAGCTTGGAAGGTTTGTTAGAAGAGAGTGACACCACAGCAAGATCAGCAGAAAGACACTCAAATAAAAATTGACAATCCTCAAAGACTTTTTATAATCTGTTAAGTTTCTTAGGAGCCACGAGGCTGAGAATCAAGAGACCTGGAAACAGCAATGAAAGTGTCTAACAAGGCACCCAACAGAGGAGGAACAGCATATGGTTTAGGAGTATCCACCTAACACAACTCATATCATCTCCTCTGAATGTCAGACACTTGGAATACTTTAAGTAGGATTCTTCTCATCATTCTAGCAACTGTGTCCCTATAGGACATCTCCTCAAAAGGAGACTCAGGGCTAACAGACTCCTCCTCATCAGAACCATACGGCAAATGCAAAGGTATATGTGAAAAACAGGACAAGGACCCCTCATCAGACTCTGAATTCTCATCCTTAGAATCCAGTTCCCTAAACCATTTACAGGTTGACTACTCTTACCATGCAAGGCCATGGAAAGAATTATTATGGACCTGATAAAGACAAGAAATCTTCAACCTCTGGAACCATCTCAGTTCAGTTTTGACAAGGGCAGGTCATGCCTACTAAACATGGTGGACTTCTTTGAGGAGGTCACTAGAACCATGGACTAGGGAAAAATGGTACATACTGTCTTCCTTGATCTGGCAAAAGCATCTGACACAATATCTCAGTCTGGTATTATTGACAAACTCATAAATTTAAGTATAAATCTGTATGTCACTCGATGGATAGCCAAATGGCTCACATAACATCTACATTGTCTATGGACTTCTATAAGTAAAGGCAGTATTCACAATGGTTAGAATACTCAAGGAAAAAAAGCAGATTTACTGACCGTCTCAAATCTGATTCTGGGAAAACTTTTGAAATAAAAGATGTGTTTGTTCTAAGCATAAACTTTGCTTTGTGGAAAATTAAATAGGGAAGCTTGACAAAAACAGCTTGCAACTCAGATGCTCTCTTCATCTAAGTCCTTCAGCCTAGGAACTTCATGTCAAAGATAACAGGTTCAACAGGCAGAAGAGTATGTTTTTCAGTTATAAAATAAATGTCATAAGAATGTCCATAATCTTCAATGGTAGGCCTCTGGTAAAAGGCAGCATAAAAGATGTCCTTACATACTTTAAGACAGCTCAGTGAAGAGGAGTTCATACTGGAATGAAAAGTTCAATTTGGCATTTATCTCCACAACTGTAAACGGATCTCTGCCTTGATCACCCAGGAAGAAGAGAGACCACTTACTTAGGCAAATCGTTTGGCTAAGAGGCTTCTGATAGGAAGACAAATGAACACTATCCTCTCAGAGAAGCAAAACTCTTTAGAAAAATGGAAATGCAATAGTTAGGCTGACAGTACAAGACTGTAAACATCTGTATGAGATTTCCCTGAAGGATGATTAAATAGCATCATAAACAGATTAAGACAGAGTGGCTTCTCAAGTAAAAAAAGAAAAATATATCAGATTAAATCATTTTTCTGAGTCAGAAAGGAGCTAGCAGAATGATTTCTTGTTTTGAGAAGTTTGGATTTGTGGTTAAATTGTGTCATCAACAGAAATGAGGATAAAGGGCAAAGGAGTCTGTGTGGCCATATGTGTACTGTGACACCCTTGCTCTGATTCCCAATCCTTCTAAGGAGGAGAGATCAGTGAAAAAAATTGAGACACATGGTATTTGTGAAAAAGCAAGAATTTCATGCAGTGATACATCCTCAGAGATAAAAAAAAAATGATTATCAATGAAGTACTCAGTGGGCATTTGTCAGGCCTCAGAATACAGTGGCTGAGTCTGTTCATCAGGGAAATGGCTAAAGGTTGTCCGACTGACATCCAGGTAACTCCAGATACTGGAATCAAATTAGATTATATTGAAAAAGAATTGTGCAAACTAGATCCAAACAAAGCACAGGGAGGAGATGGAATTAGTAACAATGACCTGAGAACATTTCAGCAAGAACTTACAGTCCCGTTATATCTATTATTCACTAGGTCATATAAATATGGGGAGATTCCTCAAGATTGGACACGTGCACTTATTGAGCCTGTCTTTAAGGGAAAGGGGAGTAGGACAAACCCAGAGTCATTTAGACCCTTAAATCTAATTTCATGTTGTGGAAAAATAACAGAGAAGGCAATATTGGATAAGTTAATGTCAGAACTGGATAGGTTGGGGCTTGAAACCATATATTAGCATACATATGTTGAAAACAGATCTATTATTACCTGTAACATGATGTTCTATAACAATATAATACCAGCTATGCATGAAAAATTGTGCTGTGATGCAATTTATATAGATTTAACATCAGCATTTGACAGGGTCATACACAAAACACTGATCAATAAATTAGTACAATTAGGTATTGATGTAGTCTTAATAAGATGGATAGTTGCATGGACTACAAATAGGACATGGAAAGTATAATACTTACTTGTTTAGAATGTATCTTTAAGATCTAACTTTTTCATCTGAGGTGTTCTAGAGGCAGCTGTACCCACCAGGAAGAAGTACAGAACTAACTCAAAAAACAAGCCACCGTGGTGGAACAACAAAAATCAATCGGATGTATAACAGGAGGAAGAAAATCATGGCAAAAATTAGGAGGTGCAGCACCCAGAAGGATAAAAGCATTCTAAAACTACGCAAACAACTTGGGAGGGAAATAAAAGTCTAACAAAACCAAATTTGAGGTAAGTTTGGCCACCCAGGCCAAGTACAACTACAAAGCATTCTTTACCATGTCCGCAATATCAAAGCAATACATAATTGTGTGCAGAGCTCAAGCCACCTATACTGAGCCAGAAGATATAGCAAACCTCCTGGCTGATAAAATCAGCTCCAACTTTACTCCTCTTTCCCCCTCAACCTTCCCTCAAGAAATATCATCAAATACAACTCCCCCTACTATCACTAGGGAACAGGTCCTCAATACTCTCTCCAAGACCAAGAACACTGCATCAATTGGCCTAAACAATATCCCAGGATGCCTTCTAAACAGCATGAAACATGACTTATCAGGGCCTCTGGAATTATTACTTAACTATAGCCTCCAAACAGGCTTTGTGCCTCAGGAATGGAGAAAGACAACAGTCATCCCTCTTCACAAAAGTGGGCCATCTACAAACCCTGGAAACTACAGACCCACAAGTCTGTCTAGTCTTATATGTAAAGCCATGGAAAAAATTATCATGGAGTTGATCCATAGAGATATAGTAAACCTACAGACACAGGACCCAACCCAGTCTGGTTTAGTCAAGGGCAGATCATGCTTACTGAACCCTACTCAACCTGGTGGACTTCTTTGAGAAGGTCACCAAAGCAATGGATGAGGGCAAAATCATTCACACTGCCTAACTTGACCTGGCCAAGGCATTTGATATAATACCCCACTCGGGCATTGACAAACTCAAGAGGTTAGATACAAACCCATATATCACCCGGTGGATAGCCAAATGGCTCACAGACAGGACCCAAGAAGTTAGAATTGGGGAGTCCACCTCTAGAAAGAGGCCAGTCACAAGTGGAGTCCCTCAGGGATCAGTCCTTGGACTGCTCCTTTTTGGCATTTACTTCTCAGAAGTCAAGGCCAATGTCAGTGGTCTCTGGCTGACTAAATTTGCAGATGACTGCAAATTAGGAGCTGTCACTGAATCTCATATGGACACAAATGTTCTCCAGGAGGGGCTGACACAGACAAATAACTTGTGTCAGAGCCATGGACTAAAACTAAATGCCAAGAAATGCATAATAGTATCCTTTAGGAAGTCATCCATCCCTGGTAACTATCATAATGACAACACACCCTTTAGAGTAGACCCAGTAGTCAGGGACTTAGGGATACACATAGATAGTAATCTAGCCTTTGATCATCCTGTGTCTACAGGGGTGAGGAAATAATTCTATGTTCCGCAACGTATAAGCAAAGGTATGGCATCTAAGTCCAAGGAAGTCACTGAATTCGGTATTCATTTGACCTGTCACTGAATAAAATGCACCTAACTAGACATATCCAATAACTGGAATGTCCACAGAGGTTTATCACTAAAAGAATACAGGGAGTAAGTAATATGACCTATGCAGACTGCCTCAAGGCCCTATCCCTGTATTCTGTCTCTTACAGGCTTTTGAGGGGAGATCTATGCCTGGCACACACTATTCTGATGGACCTCCTGCATATCTATAAAACAAACAGTAGCAGAATTACCCATTCTAAAGACTTAAACCTTGCCTGTGATATAAACAGGACCTGCTGGAGAGATGGGTATGTACCTCAGAGACTACCCCTTCTATGGAACAGGCTCCATATCCATGTGAAGCATAGTTCCTCACTAACCCAATTCAAGTGCAACTTGGACAACTGGATGGGAAACCGGAAATTCAACCTGGTTTGGCACCTATGTCTCTAATGCAAACAGGTAACCTGTAAATGGTTCATTTCCCAGACCCATGCTTACACTTATCAAGGGTATCAGAACTCGTCAGAGATTTGGGATACATGGCTTGACTTAAAAAGGCCCTTGTGGTCATTAGCCTAGTAAACACCTATGAACCTATAGTCTATATGTAGATTACCTGAAATTGGGTAAACTGATTACGTGTGTTGCTGATAAGGCATGTCTGCAAAATAACTTCACTAAATTGACCATCTGGGCACAGCAGAATGATATGCTGATAAATGTATCAAAAACTAAGCATATGAGATTTGGGAGACAGACAGCTGCGGTGATGCAGCGGTTAGCGTTGTCGCCTCACAGCAAGAGGTTCTCCCGTTCGATTCTCAGCTGGAGCGCCTTCTGTGTACAGTCTGCATGCCCTCCCCATGGTCGAATGACGTCTAAAGACATGCAGGTAGGTGTGTGCATGAATGGGTGTGCTTTCTTTGAAGGTTGGGTGATGGGCTGGCAACTTGGCACCGTAAAAATCCACTGCCAATCAATAGCAGACCGGAGTTCTGCTGTGCCGATCCCTAACCGGGAAAGGCCGAAAGACTTGATGAGATTTGGGAGACAAATTGAAAGGTGAATATTTAATACAGCATACAGTGATTGAAATTGTAGACTCATTTAAGGACCTGGGTATATAGGTAGATTCAGCTATGAGTTTTTCTAATCCTGTCAACCAATTGGTTAATGATAGTTATAGAACTATATGTTGTATAAAAAGAGTTATAAACTCTAGGAAATCAAAAATAATGAAGTCATTGTTTGTTAGTTACATTAGATCCAAACTTGAGTATGGAATCACAATACGGAAACCCTATAAGAAAACAAGCATGAGTAAAACTGGAAAGAGTACAGTGGAAATATACCAAGGGCATCCACGGATGTGAAAATTTAAGTTATTATGAAAGACTAAAATATCTGAACTTGTACAGTTGTCTCTTACAGATATCTAAGAGTAGATCTAATTCAGGTATAGAGGGCATTTAGGGACAACTACCTCTGGAAATGTTTGGGGTTATCAAAAAGTACTAGAGAATCATCACAAAACCTATGTAGAAGAGGGTCTATATTAGATCACCGAATGCTTAAAAAAGCAAACGGTGATTAATCGACCCTAAGTAAGAGAAAGCTTACAATTTCGAACTGTCAGAACAGCGATTTTTTTTTTTACCTAAGGAAACAAAATCACTGTTTCAACAAAAACACTTTAAACATTACATTAAGTGGGGGGCTTTGCCCCCCACACACCCCCTACTTAAATATACCAACTCTGAGACCGCACTATAGTGCCGAAAACGGCAAAGTAATGAAGAGGCCAAGCAAATTCTTTCCCAGGGAACTAATTCGCTTAAAAGCTGCTTTGATATTTTGCCGTTTCAGGCTTTTGAGTTCGACCAAGACGCATTCGAAAGAAAGCGTCTTCGGTCTTCTAATAGGTAACCTGTAGAAGATTCTATAGGAATGAAACGGAACAGACTACCAAATTACACTAAAACCAGTACTAGTTTAGATATTTTTATGAACAGCCTGGACACTTATTATGGAAAAAAGAAGTTATGTACCTACCATAACGTTCCATGTTAGTTGTCTTCATCTCGCCTTCTTTCTTGCTGGTTGGGATCGGAGCCAATCCTCGGCTCCGACTCGGCCATCTTCTATAGCTCGAGAGCTGTTTACTGGCTCGAAGCTACCCCTTATCTCATGATGCCTAGCGCTAGCTACCCAGATCTCGTTTGAAATAGCTAACCCCAGCCATAGCTATAGAATGAACCCCTCCAAACAAAATGGTTGTGCATACCTGTCATACTCCAAGTCAGTAGAGGAACAAACCAGAGAACACTCAGCCAGTGAAACCTGAACTCCTCTCGGTCCAATAGGATAGGGGGATGGAGGGGGGGGGGACGCAAGAAAGAAGGCGAGATGAAGACAACTAACATGGAACGTTATGGTAGGTACATAACTTCTTTATGTTAAGTTGTCTATCTCACCTTCGTTTTTGCTGGTTAGGACAGCGTCCCTAGCACCTACAATCCTGGGCAGCTCATTGGAACAGACTTTTCAGAACAGTGGAACCAAAGTTAGCTCTGCTCCTGGAGACCATATCTAACTTGTAATGAGAAATAAAGGTATGAGGGTTTGCCCACGTGGCAGCTGCACAGATAGAGTCCATGGGCAACCTAGACTGGAAGGCTACAGAGGTGGCCAAAGCCCTAGTAGAATGACCTTTTGGTTTGATAGACAATTCTTTGTTTCTCAGTTGATAGATGAGGGTAATAATGTGAGACAACCACCTGGATAAGGTCACTTTGGAAACTGGGAGACCTTATTTGCCCCGAGCATAGGAAAGGAAAAGTTGGTCCGACTTCCTTATATCCTTCGTTCTATGCAGGTAAAAACGCAATTGTCTATGAACATCCAATTGGTGTAATTTGTACTCTGCCTTATTAGTGTGGTTAGGGAAAAACACAGGGAGGTCTATAGATTGGTTTAGATTATTTCCTGAGCAGACTTTCGGAAGGAAAGAGGGATTAGTCCTAAGAGCAACCCTGTCCTTATGAAAAACTAAGTACGGAGGACGAACACTTAGTGCCTGAAGTTCAGAGACGCGTCTGGCTGAAGTAATAGCTACCAGAAAGAGAGTTTTCCAAGACAGAAACTTAATGGAGCAGGACGCTGCAGGTTCAAAAGGGGGCATAATTAAGGAGGTTAGTACCAAATTAAGGTCCCAAGGAGGAGGGGGATCTCTCACTGGGGGCCTAAGGAGAGTAGTCCCTCTTAGAAAAGCTTTACGTAGCTTATGAGACATAATGATTGCATTAGGCAACCCAACATGAAAGTTAGAGATGGCCGCCAATTGAACCCTGATTGTAGCAGAAGCGGACCCAGAATGAAAAAGTTCTGCTAGGAACTCCAAGATTTCGTAGACTGGGGCTGAAAAGGGATCTATGTTCCTAGCCTCTGCCCAACACGAAAAATGTTTCCATTTGCTAGCATAAGTCTTTCTAGTGGCGGACTTGTGAGAGGAGACAATAATCTCACGAATGGCGGGGGAAATGCTGGGAAGCCTGGCTAAGGTTGGAAGTGGAGCAACCACGCTGTGAGCTGGAGTGTTTGGAGGGATTGATGCAGCCCGCCTGACTGATGAATCAGTAGGTCTGGAATAGGATCCAGAGTCCAGGTCTGCTCGAGAAGGTAATGGTGCAGGAACGGGAACCATATCTGTCGAGGCCAGTAGGGGGCAATGAGGATCATTTTGCAACCCAACGAAATAGCTTTCTGTATGAGTTTCGGTATCAGAGGAAATGGAGGGAAGGCATAAAGAAGTCCCTGAGGCCAATCATGGACTAGAGCGTCTCTGGGAGAGTGACCGGGAAGCGGGAGAAGTAGTTGCTGCATTTGCTGTTGAAGGGGGTGGCAAAAAGATCGCAGCAAGGCTGTCCCCATCTGCGGAAGATCAGATCCACAACTACCTGATTCAGAGACCATTCGTGAGGCATTAGAATAGCTCTGCTGAGCCTGTCCGCTATGACGTTGGACCTCCCAGGGATGTGCGTCGCAATCAGAAATTGTTGGGAGGAAATCGCCCACTGCCAGAGTCTGAGTGCTTCTCGACATAGTGGGTATGACCTGGTTCTGCGTACCACACCACTGACATGTTGTCTGTTTGAATTGCAATGGTCCCAGAAGGGAGAGAGTCCTGAAGAGCTTGCAATGCTAGGAGCATGGCTCTCATTTCTAAGACGTATATGTGCAGATGGTATTCGTGAGGCTGCCAAGTGCCTTGGACTGTCCTGGTGCACTGCAACTGTGGTCCCACTTCACAAAGGCGGTGCCTCCACCGACCCTGGAAATTACCGGCCCATTAGCTTGACAAGCCTTATCTGCAAAGCCATGGAGAGGATCATAATGGACCTCATAAATAAAGACATAGGGAATTTGCAGACTTTGGATCCATCCCAGTTTGGCTTTGTCAAAGGCAGATCATGCCTTCTAAACTTGGTTGACTTTTTCGAAACAGTCACCAAAGCCATTGATGAGGGAAAGGCAGTCCATACAGCCTACCTCGATCTGGCGAAGGCCTTCGATACAATACCCCACTCGGGTATCATTGAAAAACTCATCAGCTTAAATGTTAACCCATACATCACAAGATGGGTTGCAAACTGGCTGAGTGACAGAACCCACAGGGTCAGAGTTGCTGGCGCCATGTCAGACTCAAAGCCTGTCACAAGTGGTGTACCACAGGGCTCAGTCCTGGGCCCACTCTTGTTTGGCATCTACTTTTCCAAGTACAAGCAAACACAGGAGGGTTATGGCTGACAAAGTTTGCAGATGACTGCAAACTGGCCATAGTAGAAAACACATCTGACACAGATATCCTTCAGAAGGGTCTCACAGAAACGGATAACTGGTGCCAGAGCCATGGCCTAAAGTTAAATGCCAAAAATGCATAGTCATACCCTTCGGGAAAAACAAGGTTACCCCTAGCTACCAAATAGGTGGCAATCCACTGAGCATAGAAGAAGTTATCAGGGACCTGGGGACCCAGGTTGATAGTAGTCTGTCATTCGACACCCATGTAGCTAAAGTAGTTAGGAAGACCTTCTACATTGCCCACCTTATCATGAAGGGATTCTCATCTAGATCAAGGGAGGTCATAGTCTCCTATACTCATCACTCATCAGACCAATGATTGAGTACAATGCCCCATTCGAATGTATCTGACCCGACACTTGCAGCAGCTGGAGAGGCCACAAAGTTCCTCACCAAAAGGATAAAGGGTCTCAAACATCTGTCCTATGCTGCCCGACTGAAAGAACTCCAGCTCTATTCAGTCGCCACCGCTTGCTCAGAGGTGACCTTTGCCTAACATACAAGGCCATGTCAAACCCAGATTTGATGAATATGCTTCACCTCAAAAATCTAGATCCGTCAGAGCCACAAGGGCGGGAGACTTAAACCTCGACACGGCTATTAATAGGACGCGCTGGAGGGATAGATTCATCACCCAAAGACTCCCTATGCTGTGGAATAAAATCCCGGTATATGTGAGGCAGAGCACCTCGCTGGCCTTGTTCAAGAGAAATCTTGACCAATGGATGGGAGATCGCAGATATACCCCAGGGATTACCTCAGTGTCACTGCTCAACAGAGGCACAGCAAAATAATGGGTATAGTTCCCCATACTAAAGGGGTGGCGTAAGCCACAAAACTATGGGCTAGGCTTGTAAATGCCCTCGGGCAGATAGCCTAGTATGAACCTATGAACCTATGATAATGCCCACCCCCGCCACCCTATCAGGGAGACATCTGTGGTCACTGTGGCAACAGGAGGGGACTGAATGAATGGTCTGCCCTGAGACACTAGTGACGAGACCATCCACCAGGAAAGGTGCCTTTTGCATGTTTCTGTAATCATGATCATGTGAGACATGGGCAGCTGTTGAAAAGACCACTGTGTGAACAGAAGCCGCTGAAGGATTCTCATGTGAAAGCGGGCCAGAGGGATTAGAAGACTTGCTGCTGCCATGGAACCCAGAGTTTGAAGGACTAACCTGACTTGGACCCTTTTGCACTGCATTCGAATTTGTACTTGCTGGCGAATAGTGGCCACCCTGTCTGGTGGTAGCCTTGCAAACATTACTCCTTGTGTCTAAGTCTGCTCCTATATAGGTAATAGATTGGCATGGCAACAAGGCAGATTTTTCGAAGTTTATTGTAAAGCCTAGCTGGGAGGTGATTGCGTAGTCCCTGGCTTGTAGAAGTTGATGCCTGGTGGTAGCAGTAAGGAGCCAGTCGTCTAGATATGGAAACACCTGGAATCCTCAACGTCTCAGGTGAGCCGTGACCACTGCCATATATTTGGTGAACACCCTGGGGGCTGTAGTGAGACCAAAGGGTAGAGCTCTGAACTGGTAATGACTGGCTCCCAGCCAGAAGCGAAGGAATCTCCTGGAGAGCCTGTCCATTTTGATGTGATAGTACGCATCCTGGAGATCTATGGGGCACATCCAATTGTCCTGACCCAGAAAGGGTAGAATGGACTGTAGCGTGACCATCCAAAACTTTGTTCTTTGAACAGACTTGTTTAGTCTGCTGAGATCCAGAATCGGTCTCCAGTCCCCTGTCTTTTTTGGTACCAAAAAGAACTTTGAGTAAGTTCCGGATCTGTGTTGGTCTGCCAGGACTTTCTGGATGACTCTTTTTTTCTAGCAGTTTTGAAACTTCTATGACTGCTTGGTCTCTCAGATTGGGTGGAACATCTGGAAAGGATTTGCTTGACGGTAAGGGGGGTTGAGAGAAAGGAATTTTGTAACCTCCGGATATAACTGACCGTACCCATTTGTCTTGTGTTAAATTTTGCCAGGCTTTTGGGTACAGTGAAAGTCTTCCCCTGACTGCCTCCAGAGGTGGCAGCCGGGCAACCCTTCAGGGATGTTGAAAGGGCTTCTCAGAGAAGAATTCTCTGCTGCCGTGATTCTGCGGACCCCCTCTGCCATGAGGGCGGCGTCTGTTGTTGTCTGTTGTTGTTGCTTCCCCCTCTGCCCCTGGAGGAAAATTCACTATGTGTGTCAGGCGAGGCTCCCTGGGATTTTCAGAACCACATTTTGCCACTCTTCTGACCCTTGGGGTTTGGTCTGGAAGGAGTGGAAAAATGGACTCCCACGGCAGAGAGAGTCTTGCCTTCTTGTTCACACCTAGTCAAAGTGTCTTTCACCTGTGGTCCAAAAAGAAAGGAACCATCAAAGGAGGTGTTGGTGAATGACGCTCTAAAGGGTACCGCAAAATTACACAGCCGCATCCATGCATGTCTCCTAAGGGCCACGCCTGTACCTGCAGCTTGGCTAGCACCATCGGCTGCATAGGAAATGAGCCTCATGGAGGAGATGACTGCAGAATTAAGGGTCACCAGCTGGGAAGCCACTTTAGCTTGAGCCCCCTCAGCTGATGGATCTTGAAGGGTATCTCCGATATCTTTAAGGAGATCCCTCTGAAGCCGGGTAAAATGGCATAAATAATTCAGTGACCTCATAGAAAAGGTCGCTGATGCAAACATTCGCTTCCCGTATCTATCCATAGTCCTAGACTCCTTGTTAGGAGGATGGACAGACGAAGAAGTTTCCACTAACTCTTTTTTAGTGGCTGCTGCTACTACCATGGCATCCACAGGAACACTTTTGGTAAGGAACTGCTTATCAAGGGGTGCAGTGATAAACTTGCCAGGTCTCCTCGGGGTTGGTTCCACTGTATCCGGGGCTGACCAAGCCTTTCGAGCCACCACTGACATAAGTGGATCGAAAGGCGGAGAAACCCAGGAGGTGGAAGGTCGGGAACCGAACGCATCCAGGAATACAGACTCATCCTCAGTAGGGGCTAGGGGATTCCAGTTCCCCCTCTGCTTAAGCATTTCTAGGATGTCCGAGAAGGAAACATCTTCAGAGGGGGATCTTGGGGACCCTTCTGAATCATCTAAGTCTGTATCAGAAGTGACAGACTCAGGGGAGTCAATGTGCTTCCTCTTGCACTTCTTCTCTCGAGGGGGCTCCTCTGAATGATCAGAGGAGGCCTCGGAAAAAGAGGAAATCCTCAATGGGGTGCCCTGGAGTGCTGGTTCCCCACACTTGGGGTCAGGAGGAGGAGCAGAGGTTGACGCAAGCACTACTGGGGACGGAGCCGGTGGAGTCGATAGTGGAGCTGACTCAGAGGCCAGCACACTCCTCATGGCATCGAAGGCATCCCTGCCATGATGCAGAGAAGGCTCCGGTTCTGAGGAAATCGGAATCCTTCTCCGCACTGAGGGAGACGGCTCCGAGGCTGATGTAGGAGCCAAGCTCACCTGCGCCGAAGCTCCAAGAGGGAGAACGGGGTTGGACAAGGGTCCGATGCCACTCGCCCCCTCGGAGACAAGGAGGAAGCCCCGGTGCCCAGATCCCTCGACGGATGGCATCATCGAGGGAATCGGAGCCGACGACGGCACCGAAGGAGAAATAGTTATCGGAGCCGACGGTTCCATTATTCGAACCCCAACAAACTCCGGCTCCAAGCTCACGGGAGTCGGAGGAGGAACATCGACAGAAGTTGACGGAGCCGACACCTGTTGAGGAGGGCTGGACAACATCTTGGCAAGTGCCTGCAACTTCAGCAACCTACTGACCACTCTATCCACGTCGTGATCCGAGAGCCTAGAGGATCGAGAGGAGTGGGAAGATCTGCGACTGCGCTCACTCTGAAGCAGGGGAGACCGAGGAGCCAAGTGTATTGATTCCAGAGATGGGGACCTCAGCCTCTTGTGGCTCCACGACAGCTCCGAAGATCCTGAAGGAGCCGACGGGGAGATTGTCTCATCGGTTCCGGCCGGAACCGAAGTAGCAGGTAAAGTCTGAACCAATGACGGCTCCGAGCTTGGAGCTGATGATTTGGTAGGTTTTGGGGATTTCACAGGCTGAGTCTTGGCTGGTGAATCCTGGGGCTTTAAAAGGCCCCTAAGAATAAGTTTATTCTTACGCTCCTGCAGACCTCTTGGACTAAATGCATGGCAGAAAGAACAAGAGTCCTGCAGGTGCACAGCGCCTAAGCAATAGAGGCAAGAAGTGTGCCCATCTGTCAGAGACATTTTCTGACAGCATGAGTCACACTTCTTGAATCCAGACACCTTGGATTCTTTAGACACCCTGTATCCAAAAAGGAAATTACCACAACAGATAACACCAAAATACAGATTACAGAAAATGGAAAAACACAGTATCTACAGACTAAGCTAAATATATATATTTTTTAAACTAGGAAGCTACTAACTCCACCGGCAACCTAAAGAGAAGATAGAAGGAAAGCCTCTAATCTAAACGCTAACCAGACAAGAAAGGGATAGGAGGGGGAGGGGGAGAACTCTCTAACTTAAACGAGTTCTAAGGGAAGGACTACAATTACACCTAAAATAATACAAGTTATAGGACTAAAAATAAAGCATAAATCCTAGAAAAAAATACAATTTTCAGTAGAAAAAGTTTTATAAGTAAACCAATACAAGCCTGAGCCAGTAAAATGACACCTCGCAGCTGATGCGGCAAACGAGATCTGGGTAGCTAGCGCTAGGAATCATGGGATAAGGGGTAGCCTCGAGCCAGTAAACAGCTCTCGAGCTATAGAAGATGGCCGAGTTGGAGGCGAGGATCGGCTCCGATCCCAACCAGCAAGAACGAAGGCGAGACAGACAACTTAAGTGTTTTGGTATATTGGCAAGCTAGAAGAGCATTAATGCCCATGCTTGAAATATTTGTATGCATGTATGTACAGTATCCATGCATGTATGTATCTATAGGTCACTACTAGAAAGCTACAATAGTTAATGGCCTACAGACAAACTCTCATAGCATCTGACAGAGGGTAGGAATGCACTTGTCCCAGTTTGTTGATATACCAGGCAATAACCATGTCAACTCCTTGTAATACAGATTCTAAAAGTTCATCAATGTCAGCAGAAATGCCCTCATTTCAATGACAGCAATATATAAATAAGATTTTCAAGGTACTCAGGTATTCTAAATGGTCTGGCAAGGGCTGACACAACCATGATCACTGTAGCCTAAGGAGTCTGATGCTGAAATGGGTTCCCTGACTACAACATGAAGAGAGAGCTGACCACTTGTGGAAGTGAACATAACAGGCTGAGGAAATTAGAAATGTAAAGGACAGACAATCAGGATGCTGGGACCACTGGACGTGAACTCACCACTGAAGGACTGATGCAAAAATGGATGTGAAGGAGTACAAAAGTGGAAGCCCCAATTAGGCTAATGGCTTTCAGAGAAGTCTCTGCTAGGAGACACTGCATTGAGGTAATTAATGCAGTTGCCTGCTGAAGAGTTAATGTTCTGTCCTCAGGCAGAAAGACTCAGGAATCCAAGACATATCCTACAAGGGCAACAAGCTGAGAGTAAGTGGGACTTTACAAGGCTTACTGTTACTCTAACAGAACTGAACAGTTTGGGCAGTGACTTCTTCCTGTGAACCAATCAAATGAGATGGCGCAAGGTGACAGATGTCTAGATATGAGAAAATTTTGGTTCACTGCAATCTTTTGTGAGCTGCTACTAACAATTACACCCAGAGGGGTAGATGTGAGCCTGAATGGTGAGTCCTAAATTGGTACAGACTGGCTCTGGCCTCAAAGTGCACAAACTTCTTTAATTGCTTGACACTTCTGATGTGGATGGAGTTGTCCAGGATGTCCAAACTGCACAAGTGGTCTCCTTCTGTTAGTCTAGTAACAGATGAAAGACTGACTGCACTGTGACCATTCAAACAAATTTAACTGAATGAATTAATGTATTTATGTCTCTGAGATCTAGAATAAGCCTATTGTCTTTTGTCTTTTTAGCCATCAAAAGAATCTGGAATCATACCCTAAAGCTCCCTAGTCTAGTGCAAACTCTTTGATGGATCTCTTCTGAAGAGCTTTAAGACCTCTTTTCCTTACTGTCCATTCTTGATGGGGTGGAATGTCTTGACAAGAGAAGAAAAGGAATTCTCTTCCAAAAGGTAAAGTGAATTAGGAATCTATCCTCAAGTGTATTCAAAATGACCCAGTCAAACAAGGTGTCAAGATTGCTTCTGCCTGCCCTTGGGTCCACAAGCTTGCTGGATTCCAAACTGCAGGGACTGCCTTTTCCAGCACTTTATTGCTGCTGTTTCTGTTGTTGTGTGCCATGCCAAACCTAGATGTGATGCTGGCTCCTCTGCATCAAATTAAAAGTACACTGTGAAGGCAAAATGTTTCTATTCACAGCAGTCAGGGCCTTACCCTTCTTCAACACAGGTTTACAGTGTTGGTCTAATTCTTGTTCAAACAGGCGAGGTCCTGAGAAAGGGAAATCTAAGAAGGTCATTTTGGTCTCTTTGGTTAAATCATAGCCAGAAGTGTCTGTATAAGGCAATTCCATACCAAAAGTGGAAGATGGAAAACCAAGGTCTGTAGTTGTAATTCTCAGAACAGCAAGAATTTAAATGAAAAAAGGAAACGCACATAATTCTATGACTGTGGTATCTTAAGTCAGTAGCACCTACGTGGTTTGAAATGTCACACCTCTAGCAGCCTACATGCATCCATGCATTCCGGAGCATTTTCTGAAAAATCAACTTAAAAGCATAAGATAATGTACTTACATTTGTTTATGAACAATAAAATCTATTAAAACTGCACAAATAACAATGTTATCAGTAAGAAGTGTCCTTTACGGCAATAATACTCAGTGCATTCATAATCTTTCCATAAATACTATACTGTAGTATAACATAATATGATATACTATAATATAGCTTACTCTAATATACTATATTATAATACAATATAATGCACACAAATCCAGAGTTATTTCTTTGCTAAACTTTCATAATTAAATTGTCATACCTTGTAAACTATACAACCTAGACATTAGAACACTTTTGTTAACCAGACATAAGTTCTGATACGACAGCAAGAAATTCCTCTCTGCATGCATGTTTATTGACATATTTACAGAAATATGAAAACATATGCTTGATTGTATACTTAGCAATATAAATTACACTGAATCTCTCTCAAAACGTGTAACTTACAATGCAAATATCAGCGACAGTTTTCTTCAGCAATATCTAAGGTTTCACCTGATGCTATGCAACAGTTTACAAGTCTTACTTTTTGAAGTAGTAAGTACATATGGAAATATTGCTTACTGTCATAATTACTAACAAAAATGTGCAGTATCTCCAGTAGATTGTGATATAGAGGGACATTGACTATGAATTTTCCTGTCTCCCTCCATAGCATTTCAGACCATGCCCCTCAACAGTGTGTAGGTCTCTTATGAAAACATGAATATAAATATGAATAATAAGTGGCAAAAAGTGATTAATTTCTCTACTGTGGGACATCCTACATCAACAATCTTAGTGTCATTTCTGTTAATTATTCCTTCCCCTTTATAATACTGCCTATTATTAGCTGGTAAGTCACTTAGTTAAAAAAGTCAGATCCAAAAAAAAGGTCTGGCTGTCATAAGGAGCTATAAGTGTTAAGTGGACAAACAAAAAAAAGGTGCTGTAGGTGTAACTGAGTGAGTGAGTTAAAGAGTATTCATCCTACTCTGACATGTAGCAGTCTCAGAGCTAGTAGTATAAGTAGCAGGGGTGTTCCAGAACCTCCCCATGGGGAGTGCAAGGGCTAATATTCTACAAGAGCAACGCCGAAGTTTGGAGTTTGCTGCTTTTGGTCAGAATCACATTTTTTAAATGGACTTTACTGCAACAAATACCTCACGATAACCGCCACTACATAATAAATCAAGACCAAAACAATTATGTCAAAATCAGAGTAATTTGAGAGATTAGGATAGATACACTACAAAAAAAATGCAACCTTCAAACAAGATGATTTAAACTAGTAAATAAACAAAGATACAGCAAGAACTACAACAACTTATTTTCTCTAAATGGTTAACAACAGATAAAACCATAAAACATGCAGTGCCAATGATTACATGCAAAGCTCTATAGAAATATAAAATCCATACTTTAACTAACCAAAATTTGTAAGGCCACGGAATCCTTTTGCTAAACAGCTTTTTTCTCATTTTTTATTCTTCACCACTGACTCCAGTGAGTAAATCTGATTCACAAACCAAACTAACTCCTGCTTATTGGGATGGTCAATGGACTTCCCTTTGCTACTAACAGCTTTCTAAGTCACTAACATAAGCAAACTGAAAAAAAAGATGCTTCATTAAGTTCCAGTTTCTTGTTTCAATAGATTTTTGGTTGGACTCCCTATCTCCCAGACAACAAGACTCTGAGGTGTAAGAATCTTATGAAGGGAAGCTGCAGAATACAGTGTAATCTGATTTGGCTGTCTCTGCCCAAAAAGATCAAAAGCCATTGGACTTAGGTTCAATTTACCTGTCTGTAATTCATCACATATTGACTGAATGTCTGTTCTAAAAATCTGTCAGGTCAGATAAAAAAATGTTGCTAATCTCCCATCAAACCAGTCCCACATTTCCAACAAGTAGGGTTAGTGCTGATAGCTGGTATACCTTAGCTAATCTAAGGAGTAAAAAGCATGCATTGTCAACCAAATAATCTATATATTCTTGAATTACTGGCACATCTGAAACATCCCAATATCCTATCCGAAATTTTTGATAATATTTGAGCATTCAGATCCTTTTTCCAAGACATTTTAACCTGGTTCTTCTTACAATCAAGTACTAAAATTCTGCAAGCCATGCCTGTAACCTGCTTGGTCTGGGGTGACAGATCTCTGGTGCCCAGCTACCACTAAAGCAAGAACAGCGTCTCTTACTTATCTACAGTATGCCATTTTGATATCAGAAAAAAGTACAGTTTTGTACCTACCATAAATGTAGATGTCCGAGAGACATGCAACTGCAGTCATAACATGTGGGTTGTCCTGCCTCAGGCAGCCCTCGGTCGGCCGGATTCCAAAGTCTGGGTCCGACGTCGGCTGATGTCGCATTTCTCTCCGACGTCAGAGCGGCTGGAGTACATAAGCATCAGCCGACGCCATTTTCTTCAGTGTTTCTTGCCCCAGATGCCAGGTGCCCTCCAAGGAAGGCTGTAATCAAATTGGTAGACATAAACAGGATTCCAAACAAATACATGAGTAATAAAACAAATACACCATAACAGATATCCCCAGCTAAGAGTGAGAGGGATAGGAGTGGACCCTAAGCATAGAGGGGTATGGAGGGAGGGAAAACCCGACTGCAGTTGCATGTCTCTCGGACATCTACATTTATGGTAGGTACAAAACTGTACTATGTCCTTCAAGAATGCAACTGCAGTCATAACATGTGGGTAGAATACCATAGCTTAGCTGGGGAGGAGGTATGCTCTAGGAAAGAGATGGTGTGGCAATCAAACCCTGCAGGACTGCGAAGCAAAGCCTGCTCTGGATCTGGAATATAGGGGGAGACTGTAGTGTTTTGAGAATGTATGCACGGAGCTCCATGTAGCAGCTTCTAGAATGTCCTTTGTAGGCACCCCTCTTAAAAATGCTGTAGAGGTGGCTGTAGCTCTGGTGGAATGTGGTCTAACATAGGCTGGAACAGTCTTTCCATGAAAGGAATAACAGAATCTGATGCAATGTCCAATCCATTTAGAAATAGTCTGTTTTGAAATTGCTTTTCCTTGGACTGCAGGGGCGTAAGCTACCAAAAGCTGTTCAGACTTCCTACTGGCCTTTGTTCTGTCCAGGTAGTATCGAAGTTGTCTATGAATGTCCAAGGTATGTAAAAGCCTTTCCCCCTTATTCTCAGGATTGGGAAAGAAGGCAGGCAGATGAATGGCTTGATTTAGAGAAACCCTAGATACCACCTTTGGCATAAAGGTAGGGTTGGTCCTTAATGAAACCCTGTCTCTGTGGAAAATAATAAAGGGTGGTATTGCCATTAAGGCCTGTAGTTCCGAAACCCTTCTTGCTGAGGTAATTGCCAACAGGAAGGCTGTTTTCCATGAGAGAAATTGCAAGTCAACTGAAGCTGCTGGCTCAAAAGGAGGTAGAGTCAGTTTTTTCTAAGACAAAATTCAGGTCCCAGGCTGGCACTGGGGCCTTTCTTGGTGGCTTAATGTTCTTGATTCCCCTGAGGAATTGTCTTAGTAAGGGGTGAGAAAAAACAGGAGGATCAGTGTTGTATCTAGCTGAAATAGCAGATGCATGTATTTTTATTGAAGAATATGAGAGGCCACTCTGTAACATATCTGCCAAATATTCCAAGATAAGTGGGATGTTCAGTAATGATGCATCATGCCCTTTGCTGGTATTCCAATTGCTGAATCTTTTCCACTTTGCTAAGTAAACCTTTCTGGTGGACGGTCTTCGATCCTCTGTTAGTATCCGCTGTACTTCCTTGGAGAGAGGTAAGTTGAATTCATTTATGGGATCTCCCAGGCTGCTAGCTGCAAAGTCTGAAGGTTTGGATGCAGTGTTTCGAAATTGTGCTGAGTCAAAAGTAGAGGCTACTGAGGGAGGGCCCACCTCCTGGTGTGACATATGCTCCGTAGTAGTGGGTACCAGTGCTGTCTTGACCAATCCGGAGCTATTAATATTCCCTTGGGCTTCTCTGCTTTGATCTTTAGTAATACTGAGGTCATCAGTGGCAGAGGTGGGAATGCATAGATTGCTAGGGAGTTCCAGTTGAATGAAAGAGCATCTATTTTCCAAGCCTTTGGATGGTATGTCCTTGTGCAAAATTTTGGTAGTAGATGATTGAGGTGAGAGGCAAATAGGTCCACCTCTGGCTTGCCCCATGTCGAAGTGAGTTGTCTGAAAGCCTTCGGATGCAACCTCCACTCGTGTGGATCTGTGAAGTTCCTGCTTAGGCTGTCCGCCAACACACTGTCTTTTCCTGGAACAAACTGTGATTGCAACTGGATGTTTAGACTCAGTGATTTCTCCCAAAGCTGCATTGTCAGTCTGCAAAGGGGTTAAGAGTGAGTGCCCCCCTGCTTGTTTATGTACCACATCACAGTGGTGTTGTCTGTCCGTATCATTAAGTGCCTTGCTGGAGTTGGTTTTGAAAAGTCTCGATAGCATGCATTACTGCCAGCATTTCCTTTTGATTTATATGCAGATGTGTTTCCTTTGGAGACCATTGTCCTTGTATACACCTGCCTTCCATGTGCGCCCCCCCATCCGAGGTCTGAGGCGTCTGTAGTCACGGTCTGTGTTATCTGTGGTTTTTTGAATGACAAACCTGTGTTTTCCTGGCTCACCGAAGCCCACCATTGGAATTCCTTTTGTAAGCATGGAATGAGTGGTATGATTGTCTCCAAGTTGTTGCTGTGCTGAGACCAAACGCTTTTTAGGTACCATTGAAGCTTTCTCATGTGTAGTTTTGCTAATGGAACCAGTAGAATGCAGGATGCCATGTAACCCAGGGCCTGTAGGAATCTCCTTGCAGTCATCTGGGTGAGTTTTGCTAAACCTTTGAAGTATTGAGTTAACTTCTCTTGCTTGTCTTCTGTCAGGTAAGCCATTTGGGAGGCTGTGTCTAGTTTGGCTCCTAAGAAGATTATTTTCTGGGATGGCTGCAGTCTTGACTTTTGGAAGTTGACTGTGTATCCCAGAGCTTGAAGTAATCGTATGACATATTCCAGATTTTTTGTCAACATCAATTTGTCGTCCGCTTGTATGAGGCAGTCGTCCAGGTACGGGTAGATTTGTATACCCTGGAGCCTGCAATGAGCAATTACTGAAGCCAGGCATTTTGTAAACACTCTGGGCGCAGTAGATAAGCCAAATGGCAATGCTGAGAATTGATAATGCTCTGGCCCTGCAAGAAATCTGAGGTATCTTCTGCAACTGTGTCTGATAGGGACATGCAGGTATGCCTCCTTGAGGTCCAGAGTGATCAGCCACGACTCCTTGCCCAGCATGGGAAGGAGTTGCTGTAGAGTCAGCATTTTGAACTTCGGCACTATGAGAAAGGTGTTTAATGCGGACAAGTCCAGTATTGGTCTCCATTGAGTTTCTTTTCTTGGAACAAGGAACAGTCTTGAGTAAAACCCCTATTCTTGTTCTTGTTGTGGAACTCTTTCTATTGCTTTCATTTGAGTAAGCAGAGAGATTTGCTTGATAGCCTCTACCCTTTGATGTTGTGGTAGATTTGGCATGCCTTGTTTCCTTGGTAAGGTATGGAAATGAAACCTGTACCCTCGGTCTACAATGTCCAAAATCCATTTGTCCTTTGTCAGTCTGTGCCAGTTTTCTGCAAACAGAGATAATTTTCCGCCCAAGGGAGCTTCTAGTTGTTCCCTGGTAGGCGGTAGTAGAGGAAAGTCATTGAGATTGTGGTTGTTGGGCAGGAGAAACCCCTGCATCACCTCTTTGGTTTCCTGGCTGCCATTGACGTCCCCTGTAAGGGCCTCTGTATTGGCCTCTTCCTCGGCCACGTCTGTTCTTACCCCTTTGAAACTTTTCTGGATTAGGAAAGGACCAGTTTTTTGAAGGCCAATTCCTACTGAATCTGGGGGGTTGAACCTGGAGGAAATCCTTTACAGTTTGAACTGATTTTGCTTTTTCTTCGATGGTCTTTAGCACATCCTTAGCATTTGCACCAAAAAGCTTGTTCTTTTCCAGAGGTGCATCCAGAAGTTTTGCTTTTACATGATCTGGTAGAGGTTGATCTTTTAACCAAGCATGTCTTCGCATCACTGCCCCTGTCATAGCTGCCCTACATGAAGCTTCCAGTGCATCATATCCACACTGCAGGAAGTGATTGCTTACTTGCTGAATGTTATGTACAGCTTCCTGCAAAGTCTTCCCGTCTAAAGGATCAGGAGAAGCTAGTGTTTTTTGTAAATCTTCTAAGAGATAATCCTGATATTGGAACATATGAAAAAGGCAATTTAAAGCTCTCATAGATAAAGAAGTGGAAGTGTAAACCTTTTTACCCCATCTCTCTAATGACCTTGCTTCCCTGTTGGAGGGCAAAGGATTTTTTGAGGTGGAGGCTGAAACTCCTTTAGGCCCCTGTGAAATAGTTTCCAAATCAACAGTATGGGCCCTGAATAAATGGGAATGAGTTTCTGGGACCCTGTAATACCTGTCTGGCTTGGCTGGTGCAGGAGGGAGAGTATCAGGGATAGCACTAGAATCAGAATACAAATCATCCAGAACATCAAGTACAGGCGGAATAGCTAAGGGCCTGTGCTGAGGCTTCTTAAGGAAAGTCCTAAGGCGTTTCCTGGAATCAGAATATTCCTGGCCCTGCCACTTGAAATGTTCCCTCATGGTGTGCAGAACTTCCCCAAAGGAAATATCCTCAGGAGGGGAGGCCGAAGGTATGGAATCTTCTGCATCAGAGTCCTCATAGGTCTGGAAGAGCTCTTCCTGGCTATCAGAGTGGACAGAGCCCTCAGAGTCTTCATCTGAAGGAGTAGGGTCAGAGGGTTCAACCCGGGGTCTTTTATCAGGAGGAGGCTGGGATGCTCTGTCAGGATGGGTCTGCGAACCTCTAATCATGGAAATTAAATCAGCAGCCATGGACATAATTTGTGTCTCCGGAGTCGGCTGTGGTAAGGCTCTAGGAGTAATATGCTTTGTTTTGCTGGCTGCCTTAGCCCTAGTGTAGGCCTTAATAGACATGGCCATGGGGGGCCTGGCAGCTCCACGTGCAGGAGTAACTTTGTCTACAGCAATGGTCTCGGGCATTTCCTCGGTTTCGGTATCCGGAGGAAAATCTATAACTGGCGTCGGAGTAATGTCTGGAATCGGAGTCGTCGGTAATGCGGTGTCTTCGGTTCGGAGCGGTGGAGAGACCGTCTCAGAGGGAACCGGAGCACTAGCGCTAGGTTTTGGCGTGGAGTCGGTAGTAGACACGGGCCGAGGATGTCGGTCCCGGTCTTTTCGCTTTTTGGGAGTTTGCGATGTCGGAAGATCCGACGGCATGGTATAAGCAAATTTATCGCCGAAAAAGTCTTCAGCGAACTCCGCCCGGCGCCTGAGAGTGCGCTTGTTGAAGCGAGCACAGGCTACACAGGCCGAGACGTCGTGGTCTGGGCCCAGGCAAGGGAGGCAGTAAGAGTGGAAATCCTTATGAGGTATTTGTTTACTACAAAAAAGACAATTGTTAACTTTTTCAGTAATTTCTGACATCGGCTGAGGCAAGAAAAGGTCCCCAACGGGGTACTTAGCTTTTTTGATGACTTCGGTATCAAAGAATACAGGAGCTGACCGACCGGCACTTGCGAACTGCTTCTGCTTCGGGCACCGCGCGGCAAGAAAGACTGAAGAAAATGGCGTTGGCTGATGCTTATGTACTCCAGCCGCTCTGACGTCGGAGAGAAATGTGTGGTGCATGTAATTCCAGCACTAATATGTTTTTTTCCAGGCCTCTTCCCTTTCATTGGGTCATAACAGGATGATACTGGAGCAATAGGAGACAGATAAGCAACTGATGGTCTTAGCCATAGTTCACTGCGGGAACAAAAAGATGCCCCAGGACTTTGAACAGAGAATGTCTGAGGGCACTGTTGAGGTAGAGGAACCAAACTCACCTCACGGTTGACTAGATGTGAAATTAGTGGGGGCTGATATTGGCAGGCATGAGGAGGAAAAAGCATATAAAACAAAGGTCCTTTTTTCCAGGCATGCACTTAAACTATAAAATGCAATAGCCTCTCAAAAGACAGTATAAATCTTTCTGATTTTGAAAGGAACAAAACAGTGCATTAAATCAACTGTGTGTGTACACAGCACCAACACAAACTATATTTTAAAGACACTAGGAAATTATGAATAATATACAATGCACTGCTACCTATTAAACAGCCTATTAAAAGTGGAGTTGACTTAATGGCTAAGGTCTGTACATCACAGATACAAAGGTACAGTGTTTGATTCTAATCTCTGGTTATTGGCCTGGCTTGTAATAGTCTGTAAACTGATAGCGTGGTATTTACCAGTGTGCTAGAACGTAGACCAAACTTTATGGCTAATCTTAGAAGATTCTGCTTTTATCAAATGAACACCTAATTATATGAGGCCTTACTTAGTTAAACAGTACTTTCACCATTCAACAGGATAAGGTGGCATATAATTTTAACTTCATCTTTGCAGCTTGAGTTTCTAACATTTGTTTGCTTGGTCTCGAACATCATATGGTCAGAACCCACATCATCAACAACTCAGTCCATCAAACCATTCTGATTGAGATCATGTTACAGTGGGGATCAGGAAATTTGCAGTTTTCCCCACTGCAGTGTGATCTCAGAGTTGGTATATATAATAAGCAGGGGGTGTAGGGGGCGCAGGGAGGCTTGCCTTTCGGCAAAAGTAGTTTTTCTGGTGTATGTGGGTGTTGTTTTTGTTTTGAGTTTGTTTCGACGGACTGAATTGTTGATGATATGGATTCGACCATATTATGTTCGCTTATTTGATAGGTATCCAATGAGACCAATCTCTAAATGTCACCCTCTTCTCTTTCCACTGTCCTACTATAATATGCTTATGCCACTAAACGGCATGAGTGGAAGGCAGTGGGCAAGGGACCATCACTGTCAAGAGTAACGACAACCGTTTCCACAAAAAAAAAAAAAAAAGATAAATGCATTCATATAATGACATGGACACTGCAGGTCTTTCTCACTCTCTTACATCCAAGCATTGTTCTCAAAACATCTAAAAGTCTTACTAGTTCCAGATCCACTTCCTAAAATTGCCATGTTCCAGGTCTTTTCCTGGAGTCAACCATACAGAGCATCAATTATCCATATGGAAAGGCTGATCACCATCTAGATATCAAGTAAAACACCCTATGCCAGCAGGCCAGCTAGAGTGGATATAAAAAGTGTACACACCCCTGTTAAAATGCCAGGCTTTTGTGATGTAAAAAAATGAGACCACAATAAATCATTTCAAAACTTTTCCCACCTTTAATGTGACCTATAACCTGTACAATTCAATTAAAAAGCAAACAAATCTGTTAGGGGAAAAATATAAAAAAATAAAACGCGTACAATAAGCTGGTTACATAAGCGTGCACACCCTTAAACTAATACTTTGTTGAAGCACCTTTTGATTTAATTACAACATTCATTCTTCTTGGGTACACACCTGCCATCAATTAAAGAGATGTCCAACAACGAAACAGGTAAAAACTGATGAATAAAACCATGACAAACCATAAAAACAGGTTACCAGCTTTTAATGACAAATGCACTCAGTATACACTCTACCGCCTTGGCTCAAGAAGCCTTCCAGGAGTAAAAACTTTAGAAAAAACAGCCTTCTTATATACAAAAAATCCCTCTCCAATTATACAATTCAACAATAAATCAATTAAACAAGGTACTTCAAATTGCACTCTGCATTAAGCCCTCCATGGGACAATGTTGAAAATTTTAAAATAAACAAAGTCTCTTTGTATAACAATTTCTGTTGTATATTAAAATTAATTAATTCAACATTTATCTTTTCTAAAATTGTCCCCTTCAGGCTTTCAGGACTACATTCATGACAATATCTAAAATGTCTTGCTAAGGGGCTTTCAAGTTTACCATTCTTTATGTCTCTTAAATGCTCCTGCAACCGGAGCTTAAAAACCTCTTAGTTTCACCAATATAAAATAAACCACAACCACATTTTAAAACATAAATGACACTTTGTCTGGCAACAATATCTGTCAATGGGTTTAAATGGAACTCCGTTTGTTTTATCAAATAACTGTGTAATATAATTACAACTAATACATTTATTACAAGGAAAGGTATCCATATTAACAGGTTGCCTTACTAAAATATTTACAGGTTGTTCAAATCTACTATGAACTACAATATCCTTTATATTGCGTCCTCTTTTATAAGAAAACATTGGCACCTTTTCTATTACTTTCTGTAAGTCCTTATTTCAATAAATAGTCGCAACAGTATAACGTTTTTAACTTTTTCACTCACAACATTGTAGGTGGTAACTATAAAAAAATTTTTATTCTCAATTTCATGACTTTTATAATTGTTAGTAGCTTCAGATCCAATCTTTTATCCATCTTACACTGAACACGCTCCAGTGCTGCTTCTATTAAATCTCTGTTATAACTCCTTCTAAAAAAACATATTTGCAGTTTTAGCCTATTCTTCTCTCAAAACACCTAAATCATTGCATAAACGAGAAATACGTAAAAATTCACCATAAGGAAGTGCTTTGTGTGAGGTGGATGGCAACTATTTGCATTCAAAAAATAATTAACTTCACCAAATTTCCTATTCACTCTAGTTTTTATACACCCATCAGTTACCTTGTAAAAAAATATCTAAAAACACTACGCTAGTCCCACACTTTAGGCCATCAAACTTGATGCCAAACCTATTTTTTTGTATATCTTCTATAAAACACTGAACATGTTCCAAACCCCCTCAACAAAGAAAGATCAAGTCATCTATACACCTATTGTACCTCACAACAGATTTACAAAAAAAAATTATGTTTATAAAGATATTCCATCTCGAACAGGCCCAAAAAAAGATTGGCACACATTGGGGCAAATGGAGGCCCCCATTGCCATACCTTTAATTGAGGATACAAAATCTTAAAAAATGATGTGTTAAACTGAAGTAAACTAAATCCATATTATAACAGGCCATGGGACTGGTTCCATTCCAAAACTATGTGATATGCTCGTATATAAACTTTTCACATCAATGGTGACCCAATACATGTCACTTTCCATTGAACATCGGATATCTTATAAAGAAAATCAAATGAATCTTTAATATAAGATGGCAACCTGACTGCAGCATTTAATAAATACTTATGCAAAAGCAGTCCAATATTATGTAAAAAGTACTGACATGCTGACTCAATGGATCTACCAGGTGGATGATGCATATTTTTATGAATCTTAGGGAGACAATAAAAATTGGGTCTATGTTAAATCATCGAACGCTTAAAAAAGCGAACAATGATTTATCAAACCCATGTAAGCAAAAGCTTACAATCTGAAATGCTTAGAACAGCGAATTTTTCCAAGGGAAAAAAAATCGCTGTTCCACAAAAAAAAAAAAAAAAAAAAAATGTAAAACATTACATAAAGAGGGAGACTTTGCCCCCCCCCCACACTTAAATATACCGAGATCGCACTACAGTCACGAAAACAGCAAAGTAATGGAAGCAGCCAAGCGATTTCTTTCCCAGGGAAAGAATTCACTTATATGTTGTTTCGTTATTTTGCCTTTTCGTGCTTTCAAGTTTGATCAAGACGCATTTGAAAGAATGTGTCTTCGATCATTTAATAAGAACCCAAAAAATAGGCCATTAAACATCCCTCAATACAAAATTTTTTTTCTATATCCATTTTGGAAAAATATCCCAATCTGAACCCTCTATTCAATAAATGTTGATATTGTTCTAATGCTTCCTGATAATCTTGTATGTTCACAACTTTATAAACCTCTGTCATTCAAAAGCTCATAACACATTTAAATACTGTGAAATGTGCATCAATAAATAGAAGTTATGTTCTTACCATAACGTTCCATGTTAGTTGTCTTCTTCTCGCCTTCTTCTTGCTGGATGGGTTCGGAGCCGACCTCGGCTCCGACTCGGCCACTCTAAAAGCTCGAGAGTTGGTTCCACCGGCTCGAGGCTCCCCTTATATCCCACAATGCTAGGCGAGAGTTACCTCAGATCTCGTTTGTAAGCTAACCCCAGCTTATAACAGTAACAGTATAACTGTAAAAACAGAATCCACCTCTAACAACAGGAAGCAAAAGGGTGACCTACATCCTGAACCAAGAAATATGCATAATAGCATATGACTAAGAAAGAGGTGGTAGAAAGAGAGGTCACGATCACAACTCCTCTAGGTCTGTCCAGGCCAGGGGGAAGGAGGGTGGGACGCAAGAAGAAGGCGAGAAGAAGACAACTAACATGGAACGTTATGGTAAGAACATAACTTCTATATGTTAAGTTGTCTATCTCGCCTTCATTCTTGCTGGATGGGACCGCGTCCCTAGCACCTTGTCCTGGGTGGCCTAACGGAACAGACTCCTGAGAACAGTGGAACCAAAATTAGCTCTATGCCTAGAAGCTAAATCCAACTTATAATGAGAAATAAAAGTGTGAGGAGTAGCCCAAGTAGCCGCTGCACAAATGGTGTCAATAGGCAGTCTGTCTTGGAAGGCTAAAGAAGTAGCCAAAGCTCTGGTGGAATGGGCTTTAAGTTTATTAGGCAATTTTTGTTGTCTAATTTCATATACCAGGGAAATCAAAGATGTTAGCCATCTGGATAATGATACCTTTGAAACTGAAAGTCCCTTTCTGTTTTCCGCATAGGAGACAAACAGCTGATCAGATTTTCTGAATTGTTTCGTCCTATCCAAATAGTACCTTAATTGACGATGAACATCCAGGCAGTGTAATTTTTGTTCAGACCTATTTGAATACTCTGGGAAAAAGACAGGGAGATCAATGGTTTGATTTAGATTTGATGTTGAAACCACCTTAGGCAAAAAGGACGGGTTAGTTCGTAAGGAAACTCTGTCCTTATGAAACAAAAGATAAGGAGGACGACAACTGAGTGCTTGAAGCTCTGAAACTCTTCTAGCTGATGTAATAGCTACCAGAAAGAGAGTTTTCCATGATAACAATTTCAAGGAACAGGAAGCTGCAGGTTCGAAAGGGGAAAGAATCAAAGAAGCAAGAACTAAATTTAGGTCCCAAGGAGAAGGAGGATTTCTTATAGGAGGTCTGAGAAGAAAAACTCCTTTCAAAAAGGCTTTGCAAAGTTTGTGGGACATTAGGGCAGATTCAGAAATACCCACATGGAAATTAGAAATAGCTGCCAATTGAACCTTAAGAGTAGATGGAGATGAACCTGCATGGAAGAGTTCAGCTAGAAAATCAAGGACTAGTTGGATGGAAGCGGTGAAAGGATCTATGTCCTTTCCTTGTGCCCAATATGAGAAGCGTTTCCACTTACTCAAATAAATCTTTCGAGTGGAAGATTTATGGGAAGCTATCAATATATCTCTAACAGAGTGAGATAATTGAGGAAGCCTGGCTACGGTTGGAACTGGAGGAACCAAGCAGTGAGGTTCAGAGAGGGGAGGGAGCGATGAAACTGACCCGACTGGTGGATCAAAAGATCTGGAACTAGGTCCAGATTCCACGGTCGCTCAAAAAGAAATCGATGTAGAAAGGGGAACCACACTTGTCGAGGCCAGTAAGGAGCAATGAGGATCAATGAGGCCTTCTGAGCGATAGCTTTCTGTATTACTTGAGAGATCAGTGGGAAAGGAGGAAATGCATACAGAAGTCCCCGGGGCCAAACTTGGACTAGAGCGTCCCTGCTGGATTGGCCTGGTAAAGGGAATAGAGTGAAATATTCTCTGCACTTGCTGTTTTGGGGAGTAGCAAAAAGATCGCAGCAAGGCTGACCCCACTTGAGAAAGATTTCTCTCACTACAGAGTCTTTCAGAGACCACTCATGAGGCATGAGTATAGCTCTGCTCAACTTGTCCGCAATGTGATTGGACTTCCCGGGGATGTGCGTTGCTATCAGAAAACGCTGAGAAGAAATCGCCCATTGCCACAGTCTGAGTGCTTCTCGACACAGGGGGTATGATCTGGTTCCGCCTTGTTTGTTGATGTACCACACTACAGACATATTGTCTGTCTGGATTGCAATCGTTCCCAAGGGAAGAGAGTCTTGAAGGGCTTGCAACGCTAAAAGCACTGCTCTCATCTCCAGAACATTTATGTGCAAGTGGCATTCGCTTGGTTGCCATGTGCCCTGGACTGTCCTGCCCTGATAATGCCCCCACCCGATCAGGGAGGCATCCGTTGTCAGAGTAGCAACCGGAGGAGGTGGAACAAATGGTCTTCCGACAGGAGCTGGGGAAGACATCCACCACATGAGATGCTTTTGCACGCTTGCGTGATCATAATGGTGTGAGACATTGGAAGTTCCTGGTATGACCATTGGGTAAAAGCATCCACTGAAGGATCCGCATGTGGTATCTGGCCAATGGAAGGAGGGTATGGCGCTGCCATGATTCCCAACACCTTTAGAACTAACCTGGCTTTGACTCTGTTGTTGTTGAGAAGAAGTGACACCAATTTGTGAATGTCTGATATCCTTTGGTTCGTTAGCCTTGCAGACATGTTTATGGTATCTAAATTTGCGCCTATGTAGGTAATAGTACGACAAGGCGACAAAACAGACTTTTCGCAATTTATTGAAATACCCAGTTTTTGACAAACGCGAAAAGTATAATCTCTGGCCATCAGAAGGAGATGCTTGGTGGGAGCTGTGAGAAGCCAGTCGTCCAAATATGGAAACACCTGGAATCCTTGTCGCCTCAGGTGAGAAGCTACCACTGCCATGCATTTGGTAAACACCGGGGCAGTGGTGAGACCAAAGGGCAGGGCCCGAACTGAAAATGACTGGTTCCCAGCCTGAAGCGGAGGAATCTTCTGGAGCGCCTGTTCATTTTATGTGATAGTACGCATCCGAAGGTCTATAGAGCACATCCAGTTTCCTTTGCCCAAAAGGGGAAGAATGGATTGCAGCGTGACCATCCGAAATCTTGTTTTCTTGACTGATTTGTTCAAGACACTGAGATCCAAAATCGGTCTCCAGTCCCCTGTTTTCTTTGGAACTAAAAAGAACCTTGAGTAGATTCCGGATCCTTGTTGGTCTGCTGGCACTGACTGAATTGCTCTTTTTGCAAGCAGTTTTGAAATTTCCAAAGCTGCTATATCCCTTTGAGCGGGTGGAACATCTGGAAGGGATTTTTTTGACTGATTTGGAAAACGAAGAAAGGGGATAGAATAGCCTTCGGAAATGATGGACTGTACCCATTTGTCTTGTGTCAGGGATAGCCAGGCTTCTGGGTATAGTGACAATCTTCCCCCGACTGCCTCCGAAGATGGGCAGTCGGGCAACACCTCAGGGATGCTGAAAGGGCTTGTCAGGAAAGGCTTCCCGATTGCCCTGGTTCTGCGGACCCCCCCTGCCCCTAGGGCGACATCTACCATTGTTATTCCCACCTCTGCCTCTGGTAGGAAAACGACTCTGTGCGTCAGGCGAAGTCCCTTGAGATTGTTTATGGAACCACATCTTCCCACCCTTCTGGCCTTTGGGGTAAGGCCTAGAAGGAGTCGAAAAACGGACTCCGACGGCAGAAAGGGTCTTGCCATCAGTCTCGCACCTAGTCAGGGTTTCTTTCACTTGAGGACCAAAGAGAGATGATCCATCAAAAGGGGAGTTCGTGAAAGACGTCTTGAAAGGGTCCGCAAAATTGCATAGCCGCATCCAGGCGTGCCTACGTAAGGCTACACCTATCCCTGCGGCTCTGCTCGCTCCATCGGCCGCATAAGAGAGGAGGCGCATGGAGGAGTTAGATATGGAATTAAGGGTAGCCAGCTGCGTGTTCATTTTATCTTGGAAACCCGCAGCTGT